>NW_010288031.1:0-6809 GCF_000700745.2 Antrostomus carolinensis
AATGTTCTTCTCACAACAAGTCTCACACTGACACTAAACCACAGCTCTTCTAACTACTGAGAAGGAAATTAACTCTATCCCAGCAAAACCAGGACAGCAGCCTAAACACTTAATTCATTTTTCTGTTTTGTAAGCAGAGTTTAAGGCGATGTAAAGAAGAAAAAGTAGGTATGGAAGGGAGCGTATTCCAGCATAGGAAGATGTTTTGAGGTCTTAGCAGCTATGAAATGGATCACTCCTGGTGCTGCCATACAGCTATCTGTAACAAATAGCTAGTTTTGATTTTTCACTGTTTAAGTGAAATGTAATTCAGGCTTTAAAGGATTTTTTTTTTTCATGACCTGCAACATATTTTTTGCTATAAAATTAATGATTAATGTTGTTTTATTATGTATTTTTTTCTTTCCATATTAGTAGTTTAAGTTTTGGAAAGTAGGAGGATGTGGAAGTTTGCCAGTGTTAATGAGGTAGAGTTTTCTTATTTTAGTTTGGGAACTTAGCAAAGGCAATTAATGGAAAAACTGTGTTTTGTAAGTATGAATAGTGGCCATAGTGCATTAATTAGATACTGCTTCATAGCTCAGGTAAGTGCCCAAATAATAGAAATATCAGTAGATTTATGGGGGGAAGAATGCTATTTGTAAGCAAATTGTCATTTTCCATTTTTCATACAACTTTTTAGGTCTCTTAGACTTGCTTAATATGCACTTGATGAGAAGATCAAGTTTAACAATGTATTTATTTGTTTTAATTACAATTTGAGGTTTGCTTAAAATTTCTTTGTATTAAGTTGTTTTTCTTAGGTGTGTCAGCTCTTTTAGTAAAAAAAAAAACCCTTTCTTTTTGATAGCATACTGATAAGTTGTTATCTTTTTGATTCATTAAATGTAGCAATGTACACATTAAACATCTGCTGTCAATTTAGGGTTTAAAAGAGAACAGGTTTTAAGATTTATGACAGGTGTATGCAGCTGTACACTTCAGCTTTTTTTAAGCTTTGATTGTACTGCAGTATTTTATGAATAATTATTAGGGCATTGTTCAAGTTTGCCCAGCACTATTCCCACACTTTGTTTATTTGCAGGCTATAGGAAAAGAGTACAATACAAAAAGATCTCTCAGTACATCTCTGTGTTAATAGTTATTATGTTGTTAGGTGATGAACATTTAGTTTTCAGCTCTTCTGGGAACAGGGTTGTTATTCCTAGACAAATATTCACAGTAGTTTGTTCTTTTTTTTTTAAAAAAAAAAAAAAAGAATAAATTTTTTAAAATTGAAATATTAATTAGTTTCACTAACAGCAAAACTTAAAGTATTTTATTCCACTCAGGTTTTCGAATAGGCTCTTAAATGTTCTTTATTCAACTGATGATTTTATAGGGAGACAACTTGATGTGTTGAATGTCATGCAGTGTTATTTGTGGGAGTGGTTTCATTAATGGTAATGTGAATAACTGCTTTCCTGAATGTCTTTCTCTGGGTTTGCTTTTGCTGAATCAGAATTTCAGTAAGCTCAATGCATGGAAAATTGTCATAAGTCTCAATTTTGTGGCTTCTAGGGGATGTGTTAAGGAGCCAGTGCCTGTGAAAATAGAGATAAGTCAATGAAGAGCATTTGGGAGGAGGAGGAATACGTAGCAATATCCATCTGTTATTTTAACTGTGAGCTGAAAAGAAGTAGAACAGCTTTTTAAAGGCACATGTTAAGAGCTTTATCAAAGGTCTACTGCAGAGTATGTTTGGTAGATTTCTTTTGTTTCCTATTGAAGGTGTGATTCAATTCCTATCCCACTTCATCCTTCATTGGAGGCTTCCCTGCCCTTTTCCATAGGACAGGCTATTCATTTCTTTTCTTTGGAATGCTCTGTGTGATGAGAACATACCTCAGGGACAGGGTTTGTTCATCTGAGCTCTGTGGGACATGAGCATCTGAAGCATCCCCTTTCTTTTCCCCTCCCTTCTTTCTTTTCCCCTCCCTTCTTTCTTTTCCCCTCCCTTCTTTCTTTTCCCCTCCCTTCTTTCTTTTCCCCTCCCTTCTTTCTTTTCCCCTCCCTTCTTTCTTTTCTTCTCCCTAAATTGCAGTATATCATGGACTGTATTTTTTACCTCTCCTTCTTTGCTTCCTGGAGTGAAGGGATAATTCTTTTTTTAAACTTAGTTGCTTTTTACAATTCAAATTCCACTTTACATTTTAAAAATAAACCTAGTTTAAGATGAGAGTTTAATGATAATCTGGTAATGTAGTTTATATTACTAAGAAATGTAAAGTAAGTGTATGTTTGTTCTGAAACGTAAATGCAGTCAGCTTTCTCCATAATGGCAATAATTACTGAAGACTGGCACAGTCTTCACTGAGCAGCTCATGCGACTTCTGACAATAGGCTTTTCTAGAAGCAGAGAGTGTATTTTCTGTGGTTTGGGTCATTCAGCTGTTCTGTTTCAGTGATTAGCTCAGTTTGGCCACTCTTGAGGAAGCTGAGAACTGAAAAAAGGATCTTGTTTTCCCTTTGTGTTCCTTTGTACAAAAGCAAGGTATTAGGAGAGAACACTGCATAGCTGAAGTTTTGGAGAACATAGTAAACAAAACCACCTTGTTCTGTTCTGTCACTTAAAATAGTACCTTTTTTTTTCTTTCCCCTGGTAAAATTAGCTAAAATGTAAAGTATACACTAGAAACTCTGCTGCAAATTCAGATCTGCTTAAAATGGTACTTTCTGCTACATTCCCCAAAATAGAGAGGAAAAGCAGAAATTGTCTTTCTCATTCTGTTCTGAACTTAGAGTCATAGAATGTCATAGAATGTTGTGAATTGGAAGGGACCCCCAAGGATCATCGAGTCCAACTCCTGTCCTCGCATAGGACAATCCCAAGATTCAGACCATGTGTCTGAGGGCACAGGTTGGTCAAATGCCTCTGGCATATTGTCAGGCTTGGTGCCATGAGCACCTCCCTGGGGAGCCTGTTCCAGTGCTCCACCACCCTCTGCCTCCAGAACCTTTTCCTCATGACCAACCTAAACCTCCCCTGGTATATGATACATGATCATAGTTGTTATTCCATGTGTGTGTTAGGGGGTTTTTTGTTGTTGTTGTTTTTGTTGTTTTGTTGGGTTTTTTTTTGGGGGGGTTGTTGCTGGGTTGTTTTGTTTTGTTTTGTTTTGTTTTTTTTTTTTAGAAAAGGTGTTCATTTTGGATAGCTGACTTCTCACACATTTACAAAGGTCAGCCTTTCCCAGGTTCTGCTTATACAGTTTAATATATGGAATGTATTTATGTGCCTGCTGATGAGGCAGCAGCTCTGTGCAGGGCTCAGGCAAATTTCCTTTTGGTTAATCAAACTGTCCTTGGTGTCAGGACAGCAGCTGTGCAACAGGACCAGCAGAAGGCATTTTTTTAAATACTTTCCTCGAGAATCTCAGTACTATGAAAAGGAAGGTCACTTCAGCTGCTTTGTGTGTGTTTGATGACGGGAATATCTGAGAAGATACTGTGTGACCAGGTAGTAGCATGAGAACACTGTTCTTTTACTTATTTTTAATATAGTTACAAGTCCACAGGTGCTTTCACTGGACTGGCATCATTCTAAAATAGATCACTTCTTACACCTAAACTGCTTAACAGAATTTTTAGGATCAAATCACATAGCTTGATGCAATGCAAAATTGCAGCCTTCTTGGTTTAAAATAATAATAAAAAAGGTATTTGCATAATAAGGAATACATTCTTTAATTCTGTACTTTTTTTCCCCCCCTTAAAACCAAAAATGTTAGCCCACATATTCAGATGCCAGTAACTTCAATAAAATTTATAGTTTTCTTCAGACATACATCTGTTTCTTCCCTTTTTCATACTTAGCAGGGAAGATATTTATTCTGACTATTACTTTTTCCTGGTATTCACTGGATAACAACAGCTGCCAATGTTCTGTTCACTTATAATCATAAAACATTCCACAAGAGTTAGCTTCTGTAGTTAAATTACATGGTGTTTTTTGAAGTAGTTTTAAGGCCTTACATTGTTTGCTGCTTTTGTTTTCGTTTGACTTCGGGAATTGTCATTTCACCTCTAGTACTTTTGGTTGAATTGAAGAATAGCACGTCAAGCCAGTGGTGTACACAGTTGTAAGTGGTTTAAAAAAGCCTTCTTCCTGAGCTCCTTGTGTTTCTCTGCCCACCTTTTTATACAGAGTCTTTATATGATTGATACAAAATATTTTGTAATGAGTAACATTCTCACATCCTCACTGCTACACTGATTACGTTTTGTAGTGTGTTGGCCTTCTGGTAAAATGCAGTATTTCTAATGATTTAATAAGGTATTAAAATAGGGCAAATGAGGTGAATTTTTGATAGAATAAGTTAATTAACATTATGAATTAAAACTTTTTTTTTTATGTAGAGGAAGTTCAGAAGTTATTTCATTGCATAAAGTAAACTTACAATGCAGTGGATGTTTCCAGATATTTTAAAAATTCCTCTCAGTTAAAGTAGCGTAGTCTAAACTGAGATCTCCACAATTTTAAAACCTAAAGCAACAGGAGCTGTGAGAGAGAAATGGGAGAGAAAATGTTTGCAGGAGAAGGCATAAAATTAGAGGTTAAGCAGAATGGAAGTATTAAGTTGCTGTACAGAAGAAAGAGCACATAAATGACAATTTTTACATGCACAGAGAAGTGTAGATACAGTATTATGAGAGATGTTGTCTAGCTCTACAGGGAGGATTTATCTCGCTTAGCTTTGGCTGCCTAAAGTTAGGCATCTATTTAAGCTATTGGTTTTGCTCCTAAAGTTGCAGGAGAGAATAAAGTACCTTTGGAGGAATGATTCATCTATCTTGTTTTAGACAAATTTCCTAGGATGGTATGACTTTTTCCTCTGGAGGTGTCTAACATTTTGCATTATTAGAGAGAGAGAAAAAAAAAAAATAGCTTGAGCACATAGCTCGTGGGTTCCTGAGGTAGGGGAGAGAGATTTCAGCTGTGTTAAAGTCATTTTCCAGCCTCTCATTTTCTCTGTAAGGTAACTCTGCAGTTAGGGTGATCTGTAATCCTTTTTTGGGGGCGGTAGCGCCCATTTTATGGGCAGGTAGTGATAGAACAAGGAGCAATGGTTATAAACTTGAAGAGGGTAGGTTTAGATGAGATATTGCGAAGAAATTCTTCACTGTGAGGATGGTCAGACACTGGAACAGGTTGCCCAGAGAAGCTGTGGCTGCTCCTCCCTGGAAGTGTTGAAGGCCAGGTTGGATGAGGCTTTGAGCAACCTGGTCTAGTGGGTGGTGTCCCTGCTGATGGCAGGGGGGTTGGAACTGGATGATCTTTAAGGTCCCTTCCAACCCAAACCATTCTATGATTCTGTGATTTTTACAGTTACCAGATGTACTGTTGTCCAAGGTTTACACAGAATCATTTTTTTTTCCACGTGTTACTGTTTTAGTTCAAGTAGTTGCTTTTGCAATTGTCAAGTGTGCTAAAAAAACTACTCATTTTGAAGTGATGCAGGGTATAATCTGTAACTGAATTTTGTTCAACAGTGTATAGTCACATAAATTAACACTTTGTGGTTTGTATAATTAACAAAGGGAAATAGTAGGCATTTGTTTTAATTTTAGAATTGCTGAAAAAGGCTGTATTTTTCTCCAAATAAGCAGATAAAACCTTAACTAAGAACTAAGCTGAAGGTACATAATAATGCAGCTTTCTTCCCTAATGATAGAAAAAGCAAAGACATCCATTTGGTCTTTATCCTCACACATGAAAATATCATCTGAAACTTTTCACTTGTCTATTGCCTGCATAAATATTGTAACAATGAAGAGGTAAGAGATCTCTCAGTCATGTTCTTCATAATGGATGAAAAATTTGATTTCACTTTTTTGATGAGAAAGGTTGCGATTACTCACTGTAAGTCATTCTAAAGGTTACAGAACAACAACCAACTTTCAGCTATGACACAATAGTCTCTTTGATCTTTATATAGTTTGTAATTGTGCATTGCATATTGACCTTTGCAGATTAATTTTATTTTAAGCCTCAAAAATTAATATCTTCTTTTTATTTTATAAAGCTTTCGTAAATGGAAGACAGCACAAACATTATGTGTCTCACACACTTTTCTGCTACTGAAAGAAGCTTTCTTTTCCCTCCCTCCTGCTAGTCAGCTGTCATTTTATTGTGGTGGGTCTGCTGAAGCCTTTCTCTCAGCCTCAGGCATCTGTAGGAACTGGGAGAGGGAGGACCTCAATTCTGCTTACCTCTCTGAGTGCTAAATTGTGTTGAGACTACGCAGCCCCTTCCTTTCCATCCCATTCTCCTCACCCTCCAGTGGCCTGCCCTGCCTTATTCCTCCTATTTAGGGTAGCACAATAGGACTGGGAACAGAAAAGGGAAGGATGTCTTCTTCCAGTTCATGCTTGTTGTCTCTCCTCCCACCTGGCACCATTGTGAACAACCTGATCCCTCTTCCTGTTAACACCATCATAGGTACTAGTGGAACAGGTGTTGGGTGTCCCCTAAAGCCATCCTTTCACCAGGGCAAACAAGTCCTAGTCCTACAGTCTCTCTCCACAGGGAAGTGCTCTAGGCTCTGGTGGTCTCATGGCCTCCGCTGGACTTGCTCCAGTTTGTCAAAGTCCTTCTTGTATTAGGGATCTCAGATGTGGTCTAACACATGCTGAGTAGAAGGGGACAATCACCTCCCTTGATCCCGTAGCTGTGCCCAGGATGCTGTTGATGCTCTTTCCTGCCAGGGCATGTTGCTGGCTGCTCTGCTTGCTCTTTGCTGCCAAACCCTAAGATCTTTTCTGTGGAG
>NW_010288031.1:6820-17783 GCF_000700745.2 Antrostomus carolinensis
CAACCATCTAGTTGTTTATCCACCTAGCTTCCACCTCTCCAAACCGTAATATCCCAATGGGGATAGAAGGAATAGGCCAGCCTGTTCCTTAGTTAATAATTTTTCCCTTGTTTTCTTATGCTAGCATTAAATTTGTACAAGCCTTCTTGTCTAACAGGGTATCCACACCCTTGGTTATTCATAATGACTGAAGGAAACCAAAGTTACAGATGATTTGCCCATATTCATACAGCCTCCTGATTATTGGGAGAATATGGTACATGTGTGTATGTCCTTTCCATGCCTGTGTCCACAGCCTGCTGCAGAGACAGGATCTTCTCTGGCTCCTCTGCCAAAGACAATTCAACAGCTTTGCTTTTCAGCGAGGAGCTTAGTCTCGGTGTATTCCGATCATCATATTCCTGTGCAAGGGCAGAGTGAAACCATTAAGAATCCTGGTAAATTTGTATTATTCTCACTGGTTTCTTAAAAGCAATTTTAAAATTAACTAGTCTTTCATTCTTTTGTATCAAAGACTTGCAGTGGAAAAGCAGTAGTTTGCATAGTGATAGCTGAAGTGCTATAACTGTAAATGCACATGGAAAGGAATGAATTGCTGATGATCACAACTAGCATTTTTACTTGTATTTTTGTGTTGAAGGGAGACTATGCTCATAACAAAGAAGCTGAACTGAAAGTAGTTCACTTTCTCCTGAAATATGTATTATTTAATAATACTGAATAATAAGAGCAGCATTTTTTGTTTGTTTTGCTTAACATTCTCATTTGGTTTTCTGAAACTTGAGAGATGCTGTCAGAACTGGGAGAACTTATTAAACAGCATTTTGTACTGAGGTTTTTAGTTGCAGAGTGTTTGGAGTGAATATTGATTTTGTAATCCATGCTGTTTAATACTCATCTGTTCCAATAAGCAGAGCAGTACCTGGATCGTGTGAAGGATTCACTCTGTAATGGCTTTGGGCAGGATTCCTTCTGCTGGCCCCACGTTTTGAGCTGTGGAGATACAACACTTTAGATATTCAAGTTGCATAAAGAGTTCAGTGAGGAAGTGAAGCAGTGTGCACTGCAGGGGTGAGTGGAGCCCTGCATGTCTGGGTTGAATGATGATCGTGTTCTGCTGCAGTCCTGCCTTAAAGGGGAGCAAGGTCTCTTCTGGTAGGGATTGCCTTGATACCTTCAACATCCATACAGGCATCATCTAGAAGGAATATCTAGAGATTGTCAGATGACATAACTGCAGTAGCTCAGAATAAAGCCATTGTTTTGTGAAATCAGAGTAAACAAGGGCTCTATCACCTTTGTGTGAAAATATGGTCCCAAAGGTTGATTAGAGGTACCATGGGAACAGCCCCACCTCTTTCCAATCTATTGCCAGAAGACTTTTTTTTTTTTTTTAAGGTAAAGATGACAGCCCCAAAAGAAAAGAGCTTGTTATACAACCACCTGTGCCTTCTGCACAGAACTGACCTTCCTGTTACATTAGAACTGTTAGCCACTTTCATCTAGAGGCTAAAACGTTTTGAGTCCTGTGCATGCATTTACAGATCTCTACCAACTCTATTTTTTTAGACAAGGGCTTTGTGAGGAGTATTGAAAGCTCTTAAAATTTTGTCCAGTGCTTAATACAAGAATTCCTGTTAATTCCTGTTAGATTTATTGCAGCAGTTAGATAAGGTGTTACCTGTGTGGGAAAGGCAAATAGGTTCCTTTGTCACAGAGCCTGAGGCTTAATTTAAATAATTTGCACAACCTTTTGTATATTTGTATGCAATGGGACCATAGGTTTTACATAAATAACATGGCTTTATTAGCTAGGATTGACTGCTAAGGCCTTAAGTTAAAAGTGTCTACATTATGGATGATACTGATACATAAATAAGTGCCTTACAGCTGAGGAAGTTGAAGTCCTTTGTGAGCAATAATTAATTAAATCTCAAAACAGTCCCATGAGATGGCATTATGCCCTGTTTTACAGTTGGTAGAACACAAAGGCTAAGTGTATTTTTCAAGGATAGGTAGCCAGGCATCAGAGATTAAAACCCAGACTTCCTTTTTATAGGGTCATGTTCTAATCCACTTTATGTTTCTAGTGCTTTGAAATTTGCCAATACTTTACTCTGTAAGGCAATTTTTTCAACTCATTTGATCTTTGCTGTATGAAATCATCCTTGGGGAAAAACAGGGCATTCCACCAATCTGCTTGTATTGTGAAGTTGCCAAAAGGGAGTAGGTAATAAATTCTGTCCCTTTAGTACTGTCCAGGCTAATTTAAGATGTAAGCACATCATTTTCTTTCACAATACAGTATGTTATACTATTACTTTGTCTGTAGATACTAAGAAGACGTTTATAGTGCCATGTTTTTTTCCTTAGCATAGCCAGTATAGAGAGGGTGGGCGTGGATATTGCTGATACTCATCTGAAGGCAGCATTAACGAGGGAAGAAGGGAAGAGGAGGAGTTGGGGCAGTTCAAGAGCTGTTCATGTAAGTGTCATTTTAAGAAATTTTGCTACTTAAAACTACTACTCGTGTTTATATACAGAGTTTCTCCTGTTTGAGGTTGAATGATGTCAAAGACTTTATCTCTGTTTTGGCATGTGGTATCACACAGCAGCTGAGGCTCTTTGGCTTGTGAGATTTTTCCAAGTGAAGAGGGAGCACATGTTCCAGTAGGAATTTCAACATTGGCGTGTGTTTCCTCTGGGGTGATGGGGATGTCATGTTGCGTCCGGAAGGCAATCTGGAATGCTTCCCTCATTGAGTTTCTTTGTAAGTCACAATGAATGAAATCATCTGCTTTCTGTCAAAGAATCTTAGGGGAAGGAAGAGGGCTTTTGAGTAACAAAGTACTGTGTAGTAAACTCATTAACAAAATCCTTGTTTGGTTTGGTGCTTGTTTTAGAAACCTTTGAAAAAACCTTGTTTCCGAAGTAGTCGGTGATAAGTTAAAGTATGCTTCCAGTGTAACAGTCTTTAACGTAGCTAAGTTTGCTGACAGATTTTAGTTGAATGCATCCACAAAACCTAAATAATATCACTCTTGAGTATCCCACCGGATGTGATAAGCAAATAGGGTCATCTGTGTTATGATTTCATTTGGATATAAAAGAAATAAGACATTCAACAAGTTTCCTCAAGCATTTGACTTTGTTAGGAAATGACCTGAGAACTAGTGAAGCTGGTATTTTCTGTTTTATTGTAATTTATTACATTTTATATTGCTTTTATGCAAATCTGGTTTTGCAGAGTGTCTCAATGAGGTGCACTGGAAAACTGTGGTGACAGACTTGAGAAAAGCTTTCGTATCGCTGCATGTGGTGTTTGAGATGTTAAGCACACCAACACTAGATGCAGAGTCATCACTCAGAGATGTGTGGAACTGCAGCTGATCACAACTTGTTTTCTGTTCAGAAAAAAGATTGAGTGACAACATCAGTATGATGATGACAGACAAAATTTAATGTAATCAAATGTGTGTTTTCCATAAAAATCTCAGTTTTGAGTGGAAAACCTTAAACTAGCCCTATTAATAATCTGAGTTAAATTAAGACAAAATTAAGTGAGGAAGAAACTAGTTGAAGAGAAAATGAATTTAGTTCAGATTTATTAGCATTTCCAGGTAGTATTGTCAATTTGAGGAGTGAAGAAATGAAAAAGGTGAGTGACAGAGAAAGAAAGTGCACCAGAGGATGTATGTTAATAAAATGCTAATGGGATGACATGGACGGGTAATGAGAGAACAAGAACTTCCTGCAAGGTGTGACAGTGTGCTGGTAGGAACAGGGGTGTAATCCAGATTTCTTGCTCTCCCATGCAAAATGAAGGCAAGGAGAGTTTGGTGGGGCATCTCCCGTGTTGCTGGGAGTGTAAGGTAAACCACGTTCACCCTTGCTGTGGTGGTGCTGGTCCCTGCTCTCTCCTTTCTCCTTATTGTAATAGTTCTCCCATGAGGTGAATCTTTCCTTACGTTGACAGAGGGTGAAAAGTTGGGAACAGTAGTTTTTCCCTCTGGGCCCTTTGCTCTGGAGTCACTCTGTCTGCTCAGTTGCGCTCTCCCATGCTCCAATGAATTATCTTCCCTCTGGTTTTTGGTCATAGCTTGCTTTTCAGAGAAGGTAGAAGGAGACATTTCCTATTATGGACCAGAAGCTCACAGAGATGGAGAATGAGAACCTCTACTGCTGGCTGCTTGGGGATCCTAACTGCTTGTTGCCTATCCTTGCTCATTTTAAAAGTTAGATGTTGTATCCTTCCACCTGTCTCAAAGCTGGTTTCTTCCTCTCTATGTGCCATGAACTGATTTATGTTCAGGGAGTCTTGGCTCTACAGAATGAGTACCTCTGCTGGAAACAGTGGAGCTCAGGGAGAAGCCAGCAAAAGCTGTATTTGTTGTGATGCTTATGCATTACCTTACAGCAGGAGTTTCCTGCTGTAACTTGCTCAGGTAGTACTGTTCATATCAGTAGCAGATTCAGCTTTGCAGGTTGCACATACATCATCTGACTTCTGAAATTAGTCACATCTCCTCTACTTTCTCTAACTTTTGTTCTCCCACTGTGCTTTTATAATTTCGTGCTCTTTATCTTCCCCATCCTACTGTGAGATCCTTCTGTTCCAGCTTGAGGTATCCCCTTCTCTTTGTGCTTTCTACCTCCTTCACCTTCATACTACATGCCTTCCCATGTGTAGCCTAGGAGCTTATAACCTTAATTCTCAATTTTTCCTGCTCCACAGTTGCACATTCCCACAGCCCTGACCTGAGAGCATGGTTCCTGCCTCAGGCTGGCACAGTGCCTAAGCAGGGGTAAACCAACTGGCTTCACAGGGTTGCAGCTGCCAACTTCCATTTTTGCATGAGGTTGTAGCAAGAGCAGTAGCAGCTCTAGACTTTTGCTTATGTGCAGGTTCTAGTAGGAGGAAAGATGTACTTTGTGATTCCCTATAAAATTTTGTATATGGAAGAGTCAGGAACAGCCTCCATTGCATGTTATCAACCTATCACTTCAAGTAGGTTTAGCTACCAGACTTTACCAAAGCACAGTTTGATACTCTTAAAAAATAACCTTTTTTCCTAAACCTGTCTTGAATGAGCAGCAGAACTGTCAGATTTCAAACTGATTTTAATCCCTTTTCTCCCTCTTTTTTTTTTTTTTTTTTTGAGTGGGTTTGGTTTTCAGGAAGGGATAAAATGATTGAAATGTGACACAGGGGATAGGCAATTGTTCACCATCCAAAGCTGCTAATGAATAACCCGACACACCAGGAATCCATGTAGTGTTACACATGCAATTCATGCTCTGCATGAGAAAATTTACCTACCTGAGACTCCCTGGCTTTTGCTTGACTGTTTTACCAGTCAGTTCTTTCAGTTTTCCCCTGGACTCTTTCAGGGATAGAAAACAGGAGGAGATGTTCCTCTCCAGGCATTGCTGTTACAGCTGCTTCTACACCCCGTTCTGCAAAAGAATGTGCATTTTTGCTTCATGTAGGCACAGTGGGAAATTCTGCTGCTTTCCCTGGCACTCTCCAGAATTACTTGTGATTTTAGCCTCTGCTACAATCTGTGGCAAAATGCCAGTCTAGTTTAAGTAAAACCAGGAATTCAAAAGCCATTGTTTGCCTGATACTCCTTTTTTTCATTTGCTTTAATTAAGTTTTTCTTTAGCCACAGAGAGCTGGTCTGAAATGTCAGTGATACCCATTCCTGGTGCTTGTATGTTATTCAGAGGGACTGACTAGTAGCAGCATGAGCTGTATTAGTGACTTCTACAGATGTGTGTGTAACGTTTGTGAAAGATTAGATAGATTGTTAGTTAACGTGAAGTTTTCTGTTTTTTTCCATTAGTGAAGGGCAGTATATTTAGATCTCTTTATATGGAAATGAATCCATGTTCTATTTACAGACATCCGATAAAGATTCATATTATGAAAAGAAAACTGGGTTGTGAGTAGCCAGAAAGATTTAATTAAAAAACATGATATAAAATTAACGCAGCTGATCTTCAGCTTCCTTGCGATCTGAATAGCTGTAAACAAGGGGCTCTGGCTGGTTGTGCAAGTAGATTCAGAGAATTACTGTGTTCTGTGTGTTTTCCGAGTATCAACTGATTTGTTTTGGATCATGTGTCCATATATTCTCCCAAGAACTGTTCTCATGGCTGAGGGCTATAAGACTGGATATCTCTTTTATTTTCCAATTTGCAGTGCCCTTTGGTACCAAATACGCACTCATACATTTGTAGCAGTGTTGGTGTTTTTCAGATTGGGCTTATCTTTAAGCGCAGCTCTAAACTGAAACATCTCTGTTTTCAAGGGAAGTGTATTCTTTTGGAATGCAGATCACTTTGAGGGGCTGACAGTGGCCCTTACCCTCAATATCAGGAGGGGTGGTAGGGTGGGAGATGGTAAGATGGTGATGCCACAACTCCAGTTTTCTTGCTATTGGTACGTGGAAGTACTGGGGTGACCACATTTTTATTTGTTATAGTTTAGGAACAGGTCTTCACTTTCCTTATCAGAGTTTTTATCAATGGGAGCTGTGTGAGATATGTTTTAACACAGGGTTTTTTTATGTACTGAGGGGGCTACTTCCAACCTTCTATTAGTAGAAGCACTGTGAATCACACTTCTTGCAGGCCTACATTCAATTTTTTTTCATTCAATTTCATTTCTTTCTTTGTGTGGTGGGTTTGTTTTTTCTTTTTTTCTTTTCTTTCTTTGTTTTTTTTTAGCGCAGACCATGCCCAGAGTTACAACTTGCAAATACTATTTACAAGGCTGGATTTTTTTATAAAAGCTTTTATTGCTTTGTTCACATTTAAAAACTGTGTCATTCTGTTTGACAACTCTTTAGTCTCTGCGTGTCACCAAGTACTGTTTGAATGGTAAATGACGGTTCCAGATGTAAGAGTTTGAAATTAATGAATCGTGTGAAGCAGCAGAATGATTGCTGAATGAAAGTGTGTCTTGTGTTGTCAGGGAGTGCTTGAGAAGAAACCTAAACTGTGACCAAACGTGAAAGGAAGGGGAATAATTTGTTAGTGGTATGTTCCCTGTTTAAAAATGAAACTTATTTCAGCCTCAGGAATGGAGAATATCATGGATATATCAGCTTCAGTAGCTTTACCTCATTGGTAAGCATGGACTACTCATGATTGGAATAGATACTGAAAGAGTGAAATTCATTTTTACCTCCACCCTCACTCCCGAAAGCTGAGCTGTCAGTCAGGTTCTGTGGTGAATGCCAACTTTTCAAGAGAGCAGTACACTTTCATCTCACGTTTGCCATCACCTGAACCTGCTTGTCTGAAAATCTGTTGGTGAGTGCAAAGGTTATGTGCTGTGTGTGCTGACCAACCCTGAAAAGTGGGGATTTCTGAGGTGTCTGAGTGGATCTGGTTCTAGTTATTTGGTACACAGTGTGTATTCATCGAATATCCTGTTAGACACATTGATACAAGTCTGTGTAGGAACTTGAATACACTTTAGGTAGCAATTAAAAGAATTGGTTGTCTTTGGCCTTATCACTTCTGTTTTTTTTATGGATTAGTGTTTTTCTTTTATGACTCATCTCATCTCCTCACCTCACTTGTGTATTACAGCTATCATAAATCCTTTCAAATTGAATTTACTGTCTTGATTTTAAACAAATGAAAGCATGTTTTAATGTTTATGAGTATGATCTATTGAAGCAGACGATTGGCAGCAAGAAATTTAAGTTTTGGACTTAAGTTAGAGGAAGCTGGCAGACAGTAAACTCCCTTGCAGAACCAAAAGCTGCAGCAGAGGTAAATATCCCTAGAAAAATGTAAATTGATTGTTTGCTACTCTTCCATTACATCAGTAAAGATTTAATCAGCTTCAGATGAGATTTTATCCATTGTAGTTTTATAGTAGTGGTTTAAGTAATCAGGCAGAGATGAAAATGAGATTTTGAACCTTTGATGCTATAAAATATTCCAGCCTTCCAGGCACAACATTTAATTATACCAGCCAGAGTTTGCTTTAGCTTTAATGAACGGTTGTGTCTGTGTAGACCAGTTCAGATTAAAGAAGAGAAATTCACACAACTGTCCCAAACTGGAAGCGTGCCTTCCATGGAAAACTCTTCAGTCTCTGTGGACTCCAGCTCCACTTGTGACTGAAAATCAGAGAAGGAATAAGATATTTGTGAGGGACAGAAGTTTGTGACGTGGTGGTTATGAGGTGTAACTAAGATGAAGTTGTGGGAGAGAACAGCTCTGCTGCTGTCTGCCGAGTGCCATTTAGGACCAGAGCCTTTTGATGACCTTTGACAACTAACATAAGCTGTCTGCACCTCGTCTTCTGTGCCAAGGGAATATGCCTTCTTCACAGTAGTGTTTTGAGACCTAATTAAGATTTTGAAAGCAATTCCAGAACCTCAGATGAAAGGCATGCACAGAAAGCATTATAATTAACAGGAGCTTATCAGCTGAGCTTTACAGAATGAATAGATTCTTATATTTATAAAACTGAATGCTTTTTTAGAAGCTTTGCACTACATCCCAACCATAGAAAGCATCATTTGTAGCTACAGTATTTTAAGATTAGTAAAAAGAGACGTTTATTTTCTTGTACTGGGATATTCTTCTGTGCGTGTATCAACTCACGTGCCTTACTGTGTTAGGGATCTGGAGATTTTGGAGTATTGCTCTAAGATATAACCACATAAAGGAAAAAATTGATTAGACTAATAGTATAAGTATTTTAAAAATAATTAAAGACAAAAAAATGCAGTTAAAAATTAATTTACTTGGACTGCCTTTTCCTCTACATTTTTCTTCTCTACATTTGGTATACTCAAGAATTGCTACTACTGGAAGGAGAAGTTGGACAGCTGATGACTTTTAAGGCCATTTTACTTACTCCATTTATATGGCAAACACAGGAGTAACTGTACCTAAATTAGTATCAGACGACCTGTGTTGGAAGGAAGTTGTGACTGGCTTGTATTGTACCAAGAGGGTAATTGCCAGTACCTGGTAGACACAGTTACAAAAAAATTTAAAAAAATAAAGTAAAAAAAGGCAAGTAACCACAAGTAGTGGGTGCAGTGTCACTGCCCCAGAGTATGGAGTTTTATAGATTGGGGTAAATATTTGATGACTGATTATTTATTTTCTGGAATTTAAACTGTAAATGTAGTGCTTACAAACTGGATCTGATCCCTGATATTCAGGGAATGTATAATAGAATTGTATCTAATGATCTGGGTGGTCTGTTAGGTGGGGCTGTTTTGTATTTGACTGTAAAATCTGTCCCAAGGCATTCTTTCACAGTAGTTTGCTGTCTGGTAGGAAATGTATGTCAAGTAGAATCAATATTACCATTCCTTTTGACTTGCCTCTGCTTTTAATCATAACTGGAAAATAGTTTATATGGTGGGGCACTGAAACCATTTGTCCCAATGCTTTTATTGTCGTGTTCAGCTGCAGTACAGCATTCGTTTAGTGCTCGCGTAGCATTTTTGGCAAAATTAGAAGGCAAGTAACTCATCTTTAGTATATTTTGGCTGGAGTTTTTTGGTTGTTTGTTTTGGGTTGGGTTTGGTTGGTTTGTTTTTTTTTGATCAGCAAAATGGGAAATAACTTCAGGGACAGCACTGGATAATTTGGTTTCTAGGTTAGGTGGTGTTATGAAGCAACAGGCAGTGATGATCTCGTGCCACCCGATGATACTAATATGATGATGTAGGTACAGGTATTTGTTTACATTATGCTGTGCTTTATCACAGTATTTATCATGGAGCACTCGAAATACAGGATCTCAGTCCTGAATTTAGCACTTTGCTTGCAGCCTTTGGGTATTGCTTGTCTTTAATACGGAAACTGTGCTTTGTTAAAGCACTATTGACTTGCTCATAAATCAATAGAGAGATATGGAAGGAAGAGGGCTAGTGTGATAGAATGGCATGTGCTAACAGATAATTTCACAGGTTTGCAGTAAGGGCTAATTGTGTGTCAGGATGGCAAATATGATGGATAATGAATGCCCACTGTTTCTGAGGGTCAGCCTCAGCCAAAGCAGTGACAGACACTGGATCAACTGGTAGAGTTTCTTGATAAGAGAGGGTAAGGTACTATACAGTGTGTGGATTGCAGTTGTGTACGCAGGTGGAAGTACCTGACTTTGGGGAGGCAAAGAGTAATTAATTTCCTCTCTTCTGCTTCTTTCCTCTGTGCTCTGCACAAGTCATTCTGGCATAATGATTTTGTTGTGCCCTGCAGTACAGGGTGAGATAATTAAGTCCTTAGGAGGAGAATTGGTTTCTCACAGGGAGAAGGACTGATGAAATAGCACTGTCAGAGTTAAATTCTTGCTGTGGTTATGCCATGTCTGTCCTGCAGCTAGCTGTGTGGGCGCAGCATCAGGAGTGACGTTTGAAGTGGCTCCAGTCTGCCTTCCTTGGGTGGGTGCCAGTAGTGATGCAGCAGTGCTAAGAGAGATGTCAGCGTCACCGGGGAAGCGGCTGTGTCTGGGTACCCACACCGAGAGGCAGCGTCACACTGATGGGCCTCGCTCATGTTGGCAGGCTGAGCACTGGCTGAGCACGTCTGTGCGTTTGGCAATCCCACCTCCAGCAGCGGGGTGAGCTGTGCCCCGTGTTAAAGGTTGGCAGATTGTGATAGTTTCCCTGGGTGAGCACTTGGCCAGCAGCCAACACAGCCCTTCACCCACTGCACCCTCACCCCCAGGGGAGAGGATTGGGGGGCAAGGGTAAGGAGGTTTGTAGGGTGAGATAAGGACAATTTAATAATAGAAACAAAACTTAAAATATTACTAATATTGAAATAGTAGTGATAATGATAACAGTAATAAAATATACAGATAAGTGATACCCAGTGCAACTGCTCACCACCCGCCGACCAAGCCCGGCCTGTTCCCACATAACGATCCCGGAGGAGCGACAATCCCGAACCGAAACCGCAATCCTGGGAGAGC
>NW_010288031.1:17926-28584 GCF_000700745.2 Antrostomus carolinensis
TCCGAATGCAGCTGTGACCCAGCCAAACACGGTGGCCTTGAGCTCCAGCAGCAACTCATAACATTGGTACTTTATCAATGTTCCTCTCATAACCAGTCTCACACTGACACTAAAACACAGCTCTTCTGACTACTGAGAAGGAAATTAACTCTATCCTAGCAAAACCAGGACACAGATTTAACACTGACAGGTTTTCAGCCTTGTTCTTGTGCCATTTATTTTTCAAGAGAAGTTGATGTATAAAGGAATGGTTAGATTGAGAATAGCATTGGGGTAAACAAACAAACCAACCTTTACTTCTTAAAGAATAAATTTGCATAATTAATGGTTCTATACAGTTCCTTTATGCAATTCAGACTTGTTTGGATAAAAAACAATTTTTAAAATTTAGTTTCTAGGCAATTTTGATTGCTATAATTCAACTCTCTCCTGAATTTATATTGTATTGATTATGATTTTACCAGTTAATATTGTAATATTATTATTTATTTGTTTTATTGGCTAATATTATTGAACAAGTACAAGCCCAAAGGTGAAAGCAGTCTTAGTAAAAATTGATTTATCTACCCTACAAGTGGATATGCACTTTGTATTTTAATGATGCAAAACTTAAAGCAATAAATCAATCTTCCACTGTAAGTTAGGCCTCACTCAGTGAAAAGAACGATAAATTGAGAAATAGAAACAGCAAAGGAATATTTAACTTTTTCAAATAAATATTTTAACTTTTGTGAAGCCTTTTTTTTTTTTCTCCTAATACTTTTCTTGTTGTCAGACACTTTTTGCATCCTTCAGAATAGCTGAAGTATCTTAAAGGTTACAAGTCTGTTTCAAGCACTTTTGGACTATTATTAGTATGCTGTAATTGAAAGTCAACAGAAGAGAAAACTCACAGTAAAATGCAGAAGATTTTTACCCTGACAGTAGTTAATGTTATTTTTAATGTTTCCTTTATGCATTCAACCAATTAGGACCTATAAGCTCGTTCTTCATGAGCAATTCCACTGTGTGAAGTTGCACACTGATCTCTTTCCTTGTTACTTTTATTTTTGTTGTTTATTTGATTTATTTTTAACTGGAGAACATCTATGGGAGTGGCACAGAGTGGAATTCTTTCACTCACACAACAGCATGCAAGAAAAGAGTAAGACATTGAAAAACATTGCAATAAAAACATTAAAATTGGACAGCAATCTGATAGATTGAAGATGTAATGAGGGGACTGTTACGGTTTTATTTGAAAAGCATCAGTTTATAAATCGATTATATCTTCCTAAATTAACAGCCCTTTTAATTAAGGGAGAAGTCTTGAATTGTAATCTCTTAGTGGCGTAAAGTCCAGGAGCTTTTTATGGTTGGGCTGGAAGACTGTTGATTGCACAGGGAAATGGGTGATACAAATGCTGGTAGGGAACAGCAATGGGTTGCAAATAGATGAAAAGCGAAGGTTCATTGACTTAGAGGCTGCCTGGATACATCACTGTTAAATTATGGTGAGCATAGTTGGGGCACGCATGAGACATTTTCCTTTCTAAAAATAAATGATGTAAAATACGTACCGGTTGAGCTGGATTAATCAGTTGTGAACCATTCGTTTATTCAGTTTTGTTTTCTAGAATTGCAAATAAAATGGGTACACATACACAAATGAAGGCAAAACTAGCCTAATATCTGGTGATTCTTATAAAGCACCATTTTAATTCTAACTTGCAATTGGAAGATACCTTACATGTCAGATAACAGCTCGTATTTTCTTTTTAATTGGTTGTGCACATAACTGATTCCGACTGTTTGGCAGAGGAATTCTTGGCTTTCTTTGCCCGTGCCTAGTACAGTATGGAAAAGTTAGCAATTTGAAATACCAAATGGCTCTAAACTGGAAGAGGGGAGGTTTAGATTAGATATTAGGAAGAAATTCTTCACTGTGAGTGTGGTCAGACACTGGCCCAGGTGTCCCAGAGAAGCTGTGGCTGCTCCTCCTTGGAAGTGTTTAAGGCCAGGTTGGATGAGGATTTGAGCAACCTGGTCTAGTGGAAGGTGTCCCTGCTGATGGCAGGGGGATTGGAACTGGATGAGCTTTAAGGTCCCTTCCAACCCAGAGAATTCTATGATTCTGTGATTTAAGATGCTTTTTTTCTGTAAAGTATTATTCTTCCCTATTGAAAAAAAAAGTGGTAAAAACTTTGCAGAGACTGTTGGAAACCCTATAAAATGTAATGAAATATCGTTTACCTATTTTAACTTAACCTACAGAATATCAGCATTTTTGACTGTGGTGTAGTGAAGGCTATCCCATGTAATGTGAAAATTCAGATAGACCATTATGTCTCTACAGCTGATGATAGCTCTAGGCTTAAACCTGCAGCTGAACCTAAACAAGTTGGCCATCTAAGCTTACTCCATGAGGTCTAGTGCTGTAGTTGGAGCCTGCAGTGAGCCAACTGACTTTGGAAGCAAGGAAGCCCTGGATGTCTGGTGGGGGATGCTCAGGTACTGGAGAGGTTTGCACCTTGCTCTGTGTACAGCACGGGTGCAGGGTCTGTGCAGGCCGGCTGCAATTGCTCTGGCATTTCTGTAGTATGCCATTCGGCAGGGATGCTGCCAGCTGAAAAGTGTAGTTGCCTTTTTTTGCTGTACAGTGCTTGTCATACCCTGTTTCCTTCTAACAACAAACTTCTTGTATTGTTAAAAACCCTCATCTAATTCTGCAAGTAATTCCCTTTCCGTCTCTTTTAAAACACTTTGAACACATTTTTCATCTTGCCAGCCATGTAGCTAGAAAAGTCAGGCTGACTGCCTCTTTGCCTGTGGGTCGGTTTATTTATGATCAGATGCTTTGAGCCAAGAAATTCTGTCTTTAAAGTGTCAGGGATTTAATTCGTTGTATAATTTCCTGTCACTCCTATTTCCAAGTCTTCATCAAGTCAATCATTTCGATAACTTGAAACCATTTAGTTACAGTACTGGTGAAAATTTATATTTAAGAATGTTCCTGTTTTTGCCTGGCAAAACAACTTGTTAGATTTTTATGCCTTTTAATTTTATTATATTTTTATTAATTATTTTTTTTCTTTTGTAAAGACTGAAAAAAAAAAAAGCTGGGTTTTATAGCAGACAAATTTTGGAAATATGATGAACCAGGAAGTTGCTAGACAGTTTTCTAGTTCTTTTAAGAGTCAGACTATATTTCACATCACAGTTTACATTTCAAATAATGTTAAATAGCATATGGTATCATTCTTTGTATGAAGTCCCAGCTCTTCTTAACTCAGTAACAGAAATCGTTGTCTGGTTGGTAACCAAAATTCTTCAACAGATGGTATCCTTGGAAGTACTTAGAGCCTGCAAAAGCAAGGAATGCCATTTGTTCCTGTTCTAGATACAATCTCATGGAGTTCAGGGGAAAGGAGAGAGTGAACACGTGTTGTAAACTATCTTACACTGGGCAGTTTTAGCATGGCTAGGAAAAACACAGAACAGTTCTAAAAAGCTGATTGTAATTCTACAGCTCAGCTGTGGTTTTACAGCTCTCATGATACAGCTTTTTAAACAGTAACAAATATGAATTCATTGGTTTATTTCTATATTAAAATATGGAAAATAGATCAGAGAGGTATTTGGTTGACTTTAAAAAAGAAATCTGATGCAGCTTCATTTGTGAGACTCTGAAACCACAAAGTAGCTGTATTGTGATTTTTTTTTTTCATGCATTTTCTCTAAACTCATTCCATACAGCTTTGTAATTAGATCTGTAAGGGCCAAGTGCAGTCCAGATGAAATCACTTGCATTCCACCTGCCTGCACTGAAGCAGACTTTGGACCATATATAATGTGTGGCAGTAAGTGATAAGATCGCAGTGAATAGTTCCTCTGTTCAGTAATGATCACGGGGAATGCTAAGAATGCCTAAAGAAAAGCATCTTTCTTTTGGAAAGAATTTATTTGTAGCTTTAGGAGATTTAGGTTGCAAGGAAATTTTATCGTGACTATGCAGACTATTGCCTATATTTTTATAAGTAAAGTAAAAACCAAAAGTGTTGCTGTCAGGCTATTTGAAGTGGAGAATTTCTCACATCCAAATGATGGCAAATTTACTTTGAAAAGTAAATAAGTATATAGACATAGAAATATTAGAAGATCATATAAGGGAAAAGTTTTACATTTGTCCTTTAGGTCATTTGCACTTTTAAACTTCTGTCACTTTTGATTTTGCTTATTTGCTTTTCTGGAGCTCTGCAAAAAATCTTGACTCTTGTTCCATACGAGAGCTCCCCTGAATTCTCCTTTAGCTCTAGATCTTGTTTTTATTCAGTTTTCCCATGGAATGGCTTGACTGGTGACTCTGTTCTCCTTTTTGCAAATAATGAGTTTTTAGCCTTACTATTTTTCCATGACAAGTCTCATTGAAGTAAGTACAATCACAGGTTTAAATATAAGCAAGATTAAAAGATCAAGGCCTTTCTGTATTGGAGTGCAACCTCGAGCAACTTCCAAGTAGTCTTTCTAGAAGTCCTCGGAGAAATTATTGTATAAGGCTTTTTTATGTTGTTTTTCTCCTAATTTCAATACAGAATACTTTGGACTGGTTTTTTGTTTTTGTTTTTTTTTTAATAAGGTGACAGAAGTACTTGACAGTCTACTGGTTTTTTTAGATGATGTTGGATAATCTTATGTGCCAACTGCACTAGTGTTTTTATGATGTTTTCTATATAAAACTTCATGGAAAACAGTAGTAAACAGCAATGTGACATGAAGTTTTTTTGTGGCATTTTACTAGTAACCATTACAGAATGAAACAGGGATAGCATAAAGGTCGAGTAAAACTTAATTCATACATTGAAACTGAGTAGAACACTTAGATGATGAATGGCAATTCATTGTTTTAATAGTGAACTTAGAATTAAAATCTTTGCCAAATTTGACGTTAAATGAAATGCAAATTTCAACTGTTTACATCATATTGTCCAACCACTTGGACGAAGGTATATGTTTGGCTCTCTGCAAGTTTGCATATTTCCTTTATAAATTATACTTCTTTATTTCTTTAGTATTCTAATCTATTCATATCTCTAAATACATCAAACTGAAAATGTCATCGTAGTTTAGTTTTTATTGTTGACACTGGAAATGTTTAACTTCATGTTCTTAAGAATGGAACTTTTTTACTCTAGTTATATATTAAATGTCTGTGTATGTTTTGATTCAGTTCTAAACAGGATCATTTGAGCACAGTGAGATCATGTGTATTTGTGCATGTTCATGAAGTCTTATTTGAATAAGAAGCTTCCAGTGCTGAAACTGTTACCATTCAAATGATGTGAAAGTATTCAAAGCTCATTTATTATGTATAAGATCTAAAAGGAGTGCTTTTTAAAATGGAAAACATAGCAGAAAGTTTAGTGAGACCCACAAGTACTGCATTGTTACAGATGGACCTTGAACTGACTAAATGCTGTCCTATTTATATTTTCATTTTATGTGCCCATATGTGCACAAGTGTGAACACTCTTGTGGCTGATCACCCATTGGGCCAGCAGCAAACCTGAGTTGACTTTAGTAGAAGAAATACTGTTGTGAATAAATCACAGTGATTTCCAGTCTCTGAGCCTCATTCATATGAGTACATCTAGAAATGTAAATACCCAGACTCTCCAGAGCAGACAACTTTTCTTGGAATCTTCTGGAATTTCCTTAAGAAATAAATGTTTTGTTGCATTAGGAAGGTGTTGTCATCTTCTAGTCGTGGTTATCAGTTGGATTGCTCTTTTCTCAGCATAGCTTTGATTTGACAATATTGTCAAATATTTGACAAGGTTTAGCAATATTGTCAGGTCTGCAAAGGGATTTTCCCTGTCCCCAGCCAAGGCACAGGAATTCAAAACAAACTTTGTCACAGTTGTTCATATTTACTGTGAGATTTTTCCAGGAGCCCTCACATAATTCCTTATACTGTTTTGCCAGAGGTAACCTGTAACTCATGTTCATTCATCCATGGAGTTAACAGTGGTGAAAACTACTGTGAACAGACATGGTATAGTCTTCTGGAGGAGAGAGATCCTGCTGCAGAGCACAGGAAATGACTTTTGAGGTCCATTTCTAAGTGACCTCCATGGACCAGCTGTCTAGGCAATGTCAGCGCCCCAGCCTTGTCTCAAAAGGAATAATGATTGCATGTAAATAAAGTACAATTCTCATATACTTCATCTTGCTGCTCCTGATCAAAATAACAGCTCCCTTGTTATTTCTGGTTGAAATGGTAATGAATATGTAATGACTACAGATTCCATCTCGAGACTGAGTGTACGTTACACGGTTGAAGTCCATGGCCCTGCTTGTGTGTGTCAGCTAAGCGTGTGTCCAGGTGAAATACTAGATTAAGCCATAGTGCACCTGACCTGCAGAATTGAATTCATTCAGGGTTAAGATGGGTGAATTAGAAGAAAGGAAAAAAATAAGGTGGTGATAGGCTTCATTATTAGGTAGTAAAATAAAAACTTAGAGATGAGTATCATTGCATTAAAGGATGTAGCAGACAGTTTAAAATCTGAAGTCTTGGTTTAGAGAACTTTTCTGTACTTTTGTGAGCTTTTACTGAATAAACTTAAATTACTTGAGACTTTCTGTATTACAGCTTACTTGCAGGTAACTTCACAGCATAGTATAGTAGATAGCTGGTTGTAGATGGCATTGTTGTGGCACGCATGTCATTTGTCCTAGGAAAGTAGATCTCATATGGACTACTAATTACAGAAGGTAACTTGTTCACTTGTCAATACATTAGCCACAAGGAAGTCAGTATATGGCCTTACCATAAAACATGACTTAGGTGCTACTGGGGGATAAAAATCAGGATATGACCACTTTGAGGTGAAGCTTTGACAATTAGTTTGTTTCAGATCATTTGAATTTAGAACAATTGAATCCTTGTTGAACAAGTGGTTGCAGAGTTGCTGTCCTGTACTGAAGAAATCTGCCTAGTTTGTAAAATACATATGCTAACAAGAGCAAAGGCAATGATCTGGTAAGAGTTTCTATTCAGACATTATAAATACTAACCTATTTTGTGGTTTTTATTGTTTGCTGGGGTTTTTTTGTTGGGGTTTTGGGGGTTTGTTGGGGTTTTTTGATTTTTTTGCCAAAAAACCCCAACAAAACCCCCCCCAGGTTTTGACACTGAACTCTACAGCCAGTATCTAGAAATGAATAAATGGCATTATGTAAATAATAGAATCAGAGAATGGTTTGGGTTGGAAGGGACCTTTAAAGTTCATCTAGTCCAATCCCCCTGCCATCAGCAGGGACACCTTCAAATAGATCAGGTTGCTCAGAGCCTCATCCAGCCTGACTTTAAATGTTTCCAGGAATGGGTCTTCTACCACCTCTCTGGGACACCACTGATCTCCATGTACATTGAGCTGTTGACCACTACCCTCTGGATGTGACCACCTAACCAATTCCTCATCCACTGAACAGTCTACCCATGAAATCCATACCTCTCCAGTTCAGAGAGAGGGATAACTGTGTAAATGATATGTAGGAAATTAACATAGTAATTTAATTTAATCACTTGGAGACAAACCAAAAGCAAATAGTGAATAGAAAAGATGAAGACAGTATTCCATTGGAAAAATAAAAATATTCTGTCACTTCTTTATTTCTCACATAAGAAGGAATAGAATTTCTTTCAATGTTTCTTCTGTAAGAAAGTATTCCTTTATTTCTTCAGCAAAATAAGAAATAACACTAAGTAGTGTATATATAGAAGTCATGATAGATTCTCCATTTCGATCACCATGAGCTGAGAATGGACACTTACAACTCTCCAAAATACTTTATTATGCTCCAAGCAAGTTAAAATGACAGTCACTGTATTATTTTTTTCATTCAAATCAGCAGTGAAAGAAGGATATGTAGGAGAAAATCTGTTTTACTCTGAGTTAGGAAGAAGAATGAAATAAAATAGGCAGAAATACTAAATGTAAAATATGCTGCTTATTTTATTGAGATTACATTATTTTGCTATGACTTTATTATGACTCATGGCAGTGGGGGTTGGAACTGGATTATTTTTAAGGTCCCTTCCAACCCAAACCATTCTGTGATTCCATGATTATGTTGTCACAACATTTTTATACTGTCAAACTGCCACCATCTAAAAAAACTTCATAAATTATTTTGCAGCCACACTGGGTCCATCATTTTCTGTTTTCAAGTTTAATGAAAGTTTTAGAAATCATCACTTGATATTTCTGCTTATTTTTTTTCTTTGCAGTCCTTCACAGAATTGCGCTACTCAGAACACCCAGATCATCAGCAAGTATAAATTAATTTTTACAATTGTTTTATTTTCACTGGTTGCAGACTAGCTGGCTTTTAGCATGTAATTTCTATTCCATGTGTATATTTTTTGCCTTTGAGCACAGAATTTTGGGTCCATTTGCAAAAAATCTCCACCTATTTTGCTGCTTCACCACTTCTCTTTGCCTGACACTCTAGGAAGTATGTCCCTTGAACTGTGCTGTACTTGGGAAGCATGGAAAAGATCTGAGGACCTCACTACTGGCACCTCCTGAGTGTGAAGAAGGGAGTGTGCAGTCCTGTTTTAGTCCCCTAAAGTTGGCTGATCGTTTTGGCACAATGATTCCAATGGGGCTGCTGTGCAGTGGCATTTTTGTATCACTCCTGAGTCATTGTTGAAGGAATTGATGATGCCTCTAGTAGCAAACAGTGGGTTTCATCAAGCTGAAGGAGGCAGTTACTGCTATGATCAAAGTATTTTCTTAGCTTTTTCTTTCTGTTCCTACCACGACTTGTCTTAAAGGATGTTCTATTTTACTTCCTGTGGCAACTATGGGCTTCTATTTGACCATTCTGCAAGTCTTTGTAATTGGGATATAGGTGTGTATTGATATTTTTCTTAATGGCCTTGTGGTTTTGGAGATCTTCCTTATTTTACATTTTAAATGGTCTAAAGTGAACGGAGGAAATAATATAAAAGATTTAGTACAGTGTTGCAGGAAAGAGGAGTGATGTGTAACTATCAGAGAGAATGAGTTCCCATGAGCTCCTAAGACTTAAGGCTATAGAACAGACTTGTTGCTGGATACTTGGAGTAGGCATATAGATTTAAAACTTGAGTCTTTGCAGAGAAGGATGTGAGGGATTTGGATGCCAAAAATATAGACAAGGACATCCCCAGAATCCAAGGATCTTCTGTGAGAGAGGGGTGCAGCCTCAGGCCCACAGGATTAGTGTTGTGCCAGTCTACAGAAAGGAGCTGTAGGAGAAAGATGTAAGCATCTCTAACTGCTGCGGGCTTCTGCAATCTAAATTCCTTCAGTGAAGCAGTGATCTTCAAACTGGGTTTGCTCAGATAATACTGGTAGCAGACGACTGGGCTTGTGACTTCGCTAGAACTCACAGTAACAACTGTGTACATCCAGGTGTTTACTGTGTTCAGGTGAGAAGGCTGCTGATGTAGCCTCAGATACCCTGAGGCTACATCTACAAATCAGTGTGACAGGAGACCAAGCGGAAAGAAGAGCTTTTCCTCTGTTTGGGAAGAGCCATCTCTCTGTACCCTTTAAAAGTAATTTCCTTTACCCTAGTTGTAGAACCTCTGCTATAGTGTATTGGTATCAGTGTAAGTATCCCTATTGACAAATGAGAATCCAGGATTTCTCAGAAGGCATAATGGTGGACAGGTCATTGGTTGCAATACACCAGAACTACCAGAGTCAAAAAGAAGCAGCAAGTGCAAAGTCCAGCAAATAGGAGTTTTTAGTTCTCCATTTTCCATGTATTGCTCTAGATGTGGCACATTACTGTATGCTGATTCTTAAAGTCATCATTCCAAATACTCTGTTTCTTCCCTACATCCATCTGGACATGATTTTTACTGCTTCTGTGATGACCCTCTGTAGAAGTCAATGTTCCTTACAATAGTAAAGCAGCTTGAAATCAAAGCCTTTAAATCCTCTAAAAGATTAATCCCTAGTTCCAGCATTTTGTAGAATTCCAACTGCTAGTAGCATGCTGCAATTAAAGCACACATAAGGCAGTGCTGAAGAAAAAGAGAAATGTGTCTGGCCTGCATGGAATAGAATTGTGAGGATGCAGGTCCATGTTTTATTGCCCTGGGTTATAAAGCTTTTTTTAGCAGTTCACTGTCCCAATTCAATTTGTTTTTTCTCCTTATTCAACTGTAATTCACTATTCCCTGAGCTGTGCTTATGTATCTGTCAATCCAAACCTTAACCCCCGTCAGTGAACTGAGTATAGAAAATAAGAAACAAGAAAGAAAATATATAGGGTTTGGTCAATTTTTTTTTTTTTTCTCCTAAACCAATTCTAGAGTCTCACTAACAGCTGCACAGATGCAAACATGTGAGTATGATAGCAGCAAACTGCCAGTTTACTTAGTTATGCACAAAAGGTGGTGAGAACCTTGTAAAATGTCTTTGCCACTGGGAAACTGTAGTGGACAGCTAGGATTCCACTTGGTAAAGCCGTCTCCCTAAAATAAGTGCTAGTGTTCATTGTGTAATTCCTGTGTTCCTTCTATACTTCATGTATATGTTTTGGAGGGCCTTCAGAGGAAGCTCACATCTGCCTAGTACAGGTGTTTGTACTTGGATGGACAAACCCCCCACTTTCCC
>NW_010288031.1:28624-34784 GCF_000700745.2 Antrostomus carolinensis
TTTCCCTACTTGCTTGCTACAGGGTATTTAGGAATTTTTCTAAGAACGTGGCTTCTACTGAGAGCCAAAATTAGGTAGATTTGATCAACTTGATCTGGCCAGAAGTCATAAAAACTATCAAGACCACTTTTCTTCAAGGAAAGAGAACAGCACTGACATTCCCCTCTCCCTCCTTCCTGTATCCCCATTCAGCAGCATTGTTGTGAATGCTGGCCCTCTTATTAATCTTCTAAATGGTCTAGCAGTCCTTGTATTATGGCAGAAATCATTACTCTGCCTGGAATTCTACTGCAGTACTTCCAGTCACTTTTTTTTTTTCTTTTTTTTTTCTTCAGCAACAATAAAATATTTCAACTTTTAGCATACTGTGCAGTTGACTAGCTACACTGGAGACCAGAAAGACTTGGTATTGTTGGCTCTGGCAGTTGTTAGATCTAAACATTGCTCCATTATTTTTTTTAATTGTGTTCTCTTCTAGCAATTGAGTTTTAAAAAACAAATAGAAAATGTTTGCTATTCCCTCCCTTTTGAGTTACTTTTCCTGGTCATATATTAGCGGTGCCGTTCACATGTGAATAGGTTGTTAGCTGTGTGTCGAACCCCTTTGTTATTGTCTCTTTATTGATCAAGTTTTCAGGAGCAAAGTTCACTGACTACAGAGAGAGATGCAGAGGCTCTGCAGTGGGAAACAGGACATCTCAGCAGCAACTGTGTGTTTGCTCATCATGGATTTTTTTGTCATGGCTTCAGCTTTAGGTTAGAGGTAGACAAAGCAAGGATCCGTGTATATCTGTTGTCCCTGTTACAGCAACAATGAAAAGGGGTTTATTTACTACCTGTCAGTGTGGTTGGCACGGCAATCCCTCTGATTCCCTCTGTGCTGGTAGCATCGAGGAGCAGCGTCTGGCAGCAGGAGTTTTATTTTGTGTGTTGAACTAGATTGTTAGTGCCATTTGTGCCTTTGCTAGGCTGCTGATTTGGGGAAAAAAAGGAAAAAAAAAAAAGGCACATATAAGTGTTTTAAATAACAAAGGGCTTAACTAAATTGTTAGTGCCATTTGTGGCTTTGCTAGGTTGCTGATTTGGGAAAAAAAGGAAAAAAAAAAGGCACATGTAAGTGTTTTAAATAACAAAGGGCTTAACTAACCCTACCATGCAGTAATTTACATCTAGCTATACATTACTGTAGAGTAGCAAATAATTACTGCTTATGTCAGTAGTCTGAAGGGCCCAGGAACAGTTCTGTGGCTTCCACTGGGTCTGGGAATTACTTAGTTGATTACTGGCATGCATTGTATAATCAGCAGGTTTCAGTATGGTGATTTAGAAATTATACAACATGATTTAAAGCTCAGCTTCACAAAAGTAAGAGGAAATGGATCACCTGATGTACAGCAGGCCAGCTGTGTGATTGTGGACCCATTTATGTAATTACAGACTGAAACTTACCCTGTACTTCAAATCTGTTATTGTTGATAAAATTAATCATATACTTTAATTTATTATCCTGTAGCTGTGCATGTAATTCCTGCTTGACAGTCCATTTGGTAGCTTATTTAAGTAGGCCCCAGACTGCAATTAGCACCATGTGATAGAGTTAGGCCTCAGTGCTACCTCTTCTGTGTTGTTAGTAAATATTGCCAATTCGGTGCTTATCTATAAAAAATATATATATATTATTTTTTTTTTTACCTAGAGAGAAGCTATATTTGTAGGAGTAGATGATATCTTCTACCAAGCTAACTGACGAGACCAGCAAACAAGCTTTTGGACACAGGCCCTTTTCCAGGTCTCTGATCATGCTGATTTGTGTGTTCTGTTCTCCAAAAAGATTTGCAGTGATGGTGGTTGCAATTCTTCTTTCTTTTAAAAAGATGGACTGGAGATTACCTATCAATTTGGGGGAGGGGTGAGGTTTCCTCATGGAAATAGGGATTAAAGACTATTTAAAATTTCCCTTTTGTTCCTTCTTCTCACAGGAGCACTACTGAGATCTTTCTTCAGTGAACAAGGCTAGAAGCAATTCTGGTTTTGTGCCTTAGTTTCTTCTAAGCCTGCACTTGCTTCTTTTGGAGAACATTCACAGAAGAATCAGATGTCAAAATCTGTCCTAGAGTCGTGGTTGTTAGATCCCTGACAAATAAAGCTGCTGTTATGGTTGACAGGTTCACTGTATGTTGCCTTAATACAGGAATACATTTTATGCAGGACTAGGGTTGTTTGGGTTTTTTTCCTGTTTCCAGAAAACCTTCAAGTAAAATTCATAGTTCTATCTGGAGTTATTAGAATTGTCCAGCTTTGTTTTGAGTTGGGATGTGAAGTAGAGCCTGTGTTGAAGTCCAATTATAGACTTCTTATGGTGGTAGAGTGATACCAGTTATCTCTGCTGATCTTTTTATATATCATTAGTGTTCATTAGCCCTTACTTCAAAGTATTGCTTATTCCTTTCAAGAGATCAACAAACTTCTCATAAATAATTCCTTTATTTTAAAGAGAACTCAGAAAATAGTACAAAATCTGTGCTTCTGTGAAAAATTTCAAATGGCATTCGCACGTAGTGGAGGCTGCAGAGCACGAAGAATGTGAACAACCTCTCGATATGGCTGTTAAATCAGGTCGAGTTTGTGCTTGCCTAGTGCTTGGCTGATCTTGGCACTTGGTTGACAGCAAGCTGGCTGGGATTTAACCTGCATTAGGCATGGGCAATGTTTCCTTATCTCAGGGCAGGAAAAAGAAGTGACAGGTTGTTTCAGCTGCTTGTGCTAACATGGTGTGGCTGCCATATTCATATCAAACTCAAGTCTTACAGACTGTGTTTCATGAAGGAAGGATTTTATGCCTTCATTTTCAGAATTGATATTTTAACTAGTCCCCTTAAAGGTTAGTTTTTTCCCTTATCTCTCAGCTCCACCTACCATTGGTGCACTTTGTTATATTCAGTCTCCCTCTTCATTTTTTCTCTTAAACTGGCAAACAGACCTAAAAGCTGTTTTCACCTTTCATGCACTCTTGCTGTTTGGTACCTCCCTTGTTCTCCTTGGTCTCCCCCAAATTCCTCTACTTCTTCCCTCTTGCCCCTGATTTACTTCAAGCTCTGTAAGCACCACCATGACACTTCTCTGACTGACAATTTTAGGTGTTACTCAGATCTCATTGCGTCACAGACTGAGAACTGTTGCATGAGGGCATTGCATGTCAGATGTTTAACATATGTTGGAAAAAGTTTCTAATCTGTGCACACATCTAGTTGGGTCCCCAAATTCTTACTGTGTCACATTCCTGTTACAGTAGCAAACTTTCCTTCATAAATGCAATCTTACTTCGCTCACACCAATTTGAAATGATTCCACAGTTTTTAGCGTGCTCCTTTGATGGTGACATTGCCCTGTTTGCTTCTCCCTCTCCTGGCTTCTTGTACATCAAACATAGAATCATAGACTGGTTTGGGTTGGAAGAGACCTTAAAGATCATCCAGTTCCAACTCCCCTGCCATGAGCAGGGACACCCCCCACTAGATCAGGTTGCTCAAAGCCTCATCCAGCCTGGCCTTAAACACTTCCAGGGAGGAGCAGCCACAGCTTCTCTGGGCAACCTGTTCCAGTGTCTCACCACCCTCACAGGGAAGAATTTCTTCCTAATATCTCATCTAAATTTACCTTCTTCCAGTTTAAAGCCATTTCCCCTTGTTCTGTCATTAACTACCCTTGTCAAAAGTCCCTCTTCAACCTTCCTGTAGCCCCTTCAGGTACTGGAAGGCCACTATAAGGTCTTCCTGGAGCCTTCTCTTCTCCAGGCTGAACAGCCCCAACTCTCTCAGCCTGTCCTTGTAGGAGAGTTGCTCCAGCCCTCGGATCATCCTCGTTGGCCCTCCTCTGGACTTGCTCCAGTAGGTCTATATCCTTCTTATGTGGGGGGCTCCAGAACTGGACACAGCACTCCAGGTGGGGTCTCACAAGAGCAGAGTAGAGGGGCAGAATCACCTCCCTCGACCTGCTGGACACGCTTCTCTTAATGCAGCCCAGGATACAGTAACTGCTGTGCATCAGCTGCCTTTTTGTACTTTCAGGGCTCTTCACCATGATTTCCAGTGGCCGTCACCTCTGTTCTGTTTCTCTAAGTGATAAGAAATGTACTCTCACCCCTGATCAGTTCAGGACCCAAGTCATCCTTGTTCGTTTTTCCATTCTCAACTCAAGACCTTTATATTCTAATTTTCATGGCCTCTTGCAGTAAAAGATGCCACCATAATATCTGACAAGCTGCCTCATTATCCTTCTTCAGTTCCTCAGGTATAGTCTATTTTCTGTAAACCACTGTTTTGAGACACTTCTGTAGAAAGTATTGTCTTGTTATTTTCAAGGCCCTTCATACCCCTCCCGTTTAGCTATGATGTATCTCTGGCAACTTTTCCCATGAACTCTTTGGGACACAGAATAACTTTGGTTCTGTTTTGGTGCAATGCCAGACAAAATAGCACGTGGCCTATGACTGCAGCTCTGAGGTGGTGTGGAAATACAGATGATGCTAACGTACCCTTGCTAACTGTTTTAGTTGCAATAACTTGTGGGTGAAACCTGGCTGTATGGCAGGCAGGATGCTTAGAAAACTTAGGAAAGAATGTACTGGAGGATCACTGTCCTCATATTTTGTAATGCTCATGCTCTACTCCTGTGTTACTGGTCCTGTGTTACTGGAGCTTGTCTGTGACTCAAGTGAAGTCTTCCCAACTTTATGTTGCTCATCTAAGAAAGACATGAAACACAAACAATTAAAATCAGCTAGCATTTATTCTGGGAAGATATAAATGTGGCAGCACTGTTCAGCTGCTCCTTTGTGTTGATTATTAATTATTCAGGATGTTTTATGAATGTTAAAAACTGTCTTGGCATGGTGCAGAGGGGAATGGCATGCTTCATCCAGAGCTTCCAACACTACCAGCCACGACTTTACCTTTTTCTATGCAAGGTTATATAGCAAAACATTTCCCATGAAAGATTTAACAGTGACGTAACCAAATTTTGTTTTGAAGTGTTTGTCTTGATACTCTACTTTTGTGGACGATGGGAGGGGTGTTTTTGCCAATAGTGAGATCTGTCAGATACCGCCAGGTTTTATACTGATCATCTTGTTTTATTGCTTCACAGAAGGAAGAGTTTCCCAGCACATCAGTCTAATTAGACCACTGTTTCTCCATCCAGTCCAGAACTGCTTTGTAAGTTGCTTGCTCATAAACTAGAAATTATAGTTGAGTCGAATTTGCAAATATGTTCCAATGGATTCTCTACCTCTTTCAGTTTCAGCTTTTGGTCCACTATTGTATGACTCTGAATCAATTGCTTGTGTGTGTGTGTATATATATATATAGGTACAGCACTTGACTTCACATATTTTATCCTGTAATTTGTAAAATGAAACTGAGTATCAAAGAAAAAAGGCTGTTACCTTGGCACATAATTTCTAGGTCTTGTGTATTTCACAGTAGTGTTGGCTTGTAATATTTTAAAATCTCAGCCTGCCATTGTCTTTCACTGGTTTCTGTGGAGATGTCAGACTGTGAACCTCTTGAGGAGCCAAGTTTGTTCTTAAAGAACAAATAAAATCACACACTTTTGTGAATTGTGGTGTAATTGCTGCTGGAGTAGCATGTGTATTACAGAGACATGAACAACTCAGTGATGTTGGAAGGAAGGTCAGGAGCTGGTAGTGTCACTGAAGTCTTTGTTACCTGAACCAATAGCTTAAGCTAACCAAAATGCAAAAAGAGACAGCGTTATTAATTGAGAAGGCAGCTTGGGGAACAGTGGAGAGCGACTTTAGCATCTGGGGCACAGGTTGTTGCCACTGGAAAATTGGTGACTGATAAATTCTGAGATAGTTACTAGTAGCATTATCTCCACGCTGCAAGCCTGCTCACTTTGTGAGGGAATAGTCAAGGGTCATGGCACATAGATGACCAGCTTGTGATGAGGATCTTCATTAAGTAGGAACACACTTCTGTACAGCAAGACTGACTAGGCAGCTATTAGGATTCCAGAAGCACTCCCAAATTGCAGCTTAACAAAACTGTTACATAGCTTTTGCACTTGCCTAGCTCTTGTTTGGCTCATATTAACCTGTGGAGGTTTAATACACAGTAGGACCATGTGGTCCTGCACTCAC
>NW_010288032.1:0-2127 GCF_000700745.2 Antrostomus carolinensis
CATCATTCTGTGATTCTGTGATTCTGTGACAATAAAAGCCATGTAATGCATAGCCTGGTGTAAAAGGCCATTTGCTAAACAATAAAAGCCATGTAACGCATAGCCTGGTGTAAAAGGCCATTTGCTAAAACCAACACCTTGGCAAGTCTTCAGAATCCTAGATGAAATGGGGATTTGGGTGGGGTTTTTATCTCTTGCTTACCTGAATTAGAAATACCTGAACAGAGTGGTCCTCTTGGTCTGTTGCAGTGAAGCACAGGCTCTTTCTGTTTGCTCTTTTTATAACCATTTGATCCCAGAGTCGGGTGTTGAGAATCAGTCTCAAGCTCCCTTGATTTCGCATAACTAAAATAAGAAGGTTTATATGATAAGACATTGGAACCATCTTCATTTTTACTGCATCAGTTTTTTCTACCACTTCTATACAACTAATATTTTCAGAAATTCCTTTTTAAAATTTGGTCTAAAACCTGACATGGTGAGATTTTTTTTTTAAATAACAGAACATATCAGTTTCTTTCAATACATCTGTCATCATACAAAGCAAATAATCTGCTGAAACTGTGCAATACAGTACAAAAAATGACAGCACAGTAAAAACAGCATTCCAGAAGTGACTTGAAACAGCGCTCCTGGAAAAGCAGACTCAACAAAGAGCAAACTGGTGACTGAGCTAAAGATACATTGCAGTAGAAATACACAGAACCTAACAATGTATGCAAGTACATTGTGTACAAACTGAGTGAAAAGTGCCCAGTGCCTCGGTCCATAATGTAGCTAACTTTGTCAGGCAATGTTAAAAAGATTCTCAGCAACTTGACTTAAATAGAACTAGCTACTCAATTTTAAATGTTCTGAAATAAACTTATTCTGGCCAGCAATAGTGCAAGTTGCATTATTTTGTTATTTAATTCTTACTTAGCCTTGACTGCAACATTCCACACTTATTGCTAGAAGTGTCATTAAGCCTCAGAGATCCTGCGCCTCTTTCAATCCAGGTTAAAGAAAGCTTATTAAATATGAACAGCTTGCAGTTGATCTGAAAGAGAAATACACAATGGAAATTGTCAGCCAATGTTAATTTTATTTGTTCTAAAACTTGATGTTTTTAAGCCTTTTGATATGGCTTTTAGTACATCCATATGCATGTATACAAAGATAGATATATAGATATATCAGCATTATTACTTAAAATGAAATGGCTCCCAGATCTGTGCTAAACTTTCTGTTAGTCATGGAAAACATTCAGCATGAATCCCAGTTTACTTTTTCAATTATTTAATCTTCATTAACTCTTCATTTGTGATATCCACTAACACAGCTGAATTTGTTGCAAGTGTTCTACAATCTTACTCCCTTACTCATTAGAAACATTATGCAGCCCAGGGTACCAGTACCACTACTAGGAGAGTACTACTCCAAAGAGAGCAAAACTTACATGTTCTGACAAGACAAAAGATTTAATCAATGATAAAATAATGTAACTTTTGATGTTAAGATTTTTGAAATCATACACATCATTGCTCTTTTCTGAGAAAATTACAGTTTGAAGATGAAGAATAGCAAAATACATCCTGCTAGGACAGAAAGATATTTGATATTTTAGATTAACTATAAAACTAATTACTTTGACAGAACATTGCTTTTTTCCAAAAAAAGGTTTGTCATTAAAAAAAAATCTTTACTCAAATCACTTCCAGTTTTGAAGTTTTAGTTACCGCCATTATACTGTGTGGATGCTTATAAAATACAACTGTAGAATGAAGTTCTGAAGCAGTCACTGAATGGGACTGTAAGATGAACAAATATCATATCAAAAAGAAAACATGAGCCTACAGAAAAAGGGGTTACTAGAGGCATATCTTTAAAAAGTGAAAATTTAAAATATAAGCTGAAGTTGTTTTCAGATTGTTGCAATCTGTAATGGATCCAGATGGTCTTTTCAATAACAGAACTGCTCACCATCAAGGCTTAACAAAATACACACCTGTAATACATTGTGTTCTGCTTCTTCTCCAGTTATAACTTCAACTTTATCTAACAGAATTTTCTCCACTGGCTTGGAAATACAAGCAGCTGCTGATTCAATTAGTGTTGCATTCCTCAGCAAAGCTGTTTCTGTAGGGA
>NW_010288032.1:2164-17847 GCF_000700745.2 Antrostomus carolinensis
TTTTTCAGGACAACAAAACTAGCACACAAGATGAGCTCTTACTTCAGTAATCCCTGTGATTTCTGATATTATTTCGTGTTAGCAATACATTTTTGGACAAAGCAGTAAACAGAAGAGAAAAAGAAAAAGGCTGGAATATTGCAAAATATCTCACCTATTTATGCTCATTTTTAATTGAACAAGGCTCTCTGCAGTTGCAGAGGTTTGCCCCCAGGGACAGCTTGCAGAAACAAGCCCTAACTAATTAGAAGTTGATCCAAATGAAACTGGTCTGTCATATTGCTGTGCAGATTAATAAATAAGGAAAGACACATGTTCCAGTATTCAAAATAGTAACATATATACAATGAATATTTGACAGGAACACGAAAGGACAAGATTTGAAAAGAACAACATTGTTACAAAATTTTGTGTATTGGAACATATATATGTTTTCCATATGCTTTAATTTTTTTTTCTTTTTTTTTACTTGTGAGAACGTTCATACAAAGTAAGAGGATCCAATATATCCAGTTCAAATGTCATAACAAAACTGTAGCTGCTATCTGAACACAGATTTTGGCATATACTGCAAGTGTACTAGTGACTGGATAACTTGAGAACAGATGAAAATTATGAAACACCACTCATTTGACAACCCTTAAGATACAGTGAAACATATAATAATAAAGCTAACTGTATTGTTTGCTTACTATGCTTACTTGTTTGTGGACAGACATGAAAAGATTCCATGTACATGGATGTTATTTCTCCTTTGTACGAATCAGCTTCATTACACAGCTTGGGATGCTTTTCAGGACTCTAGAAAAAAGCAGGGGAAATAAGAATTCCTATTTAAATAAAATGCCTATGTTACTTCATACCAAACAGAACACTGAATCACTCAATGCATGCTAGGCTGAAGAAAACTGACCCAGATGATAAAATTTCAGTCTCTAATGGAAGTAATTTTATTTCATAAAATCAGTATATGATTCTTCCACCAAGAAGGATGGCCTCTTTCTATGGATCCTGGAGTAGAATTTAAATCCACTGAAAGACTTAGATGTTTAAGTAACAGCTAATTTCCAGTTTAAGCACTTAAACCCCAGAAGAATAGTTTAAAATTCCCAAACAACACAAACAACCTGAGAGGAATTAAAAATTTCCATTACCTCCAGTTTTCCCAGATAAACTTTCTTAGAAATGTCTAAAAGCTTCTGGCTCCTGACAATGCTCAGTAGCTCAAATCCTACTTATAAATAAATCCTGGTCAGAAGTCATAACCCAGCTATACGGTTGCCAAGGTTTTTCACTGGCAGATATGCATACTGTTTTCATTCTGCTTCCACTAGAAACTGAATTTCAATTCGATTTTAAATGGTGCGGTTCTCAACTTTGGAACCACCTGTTAATCAGAATTTCCTTCAGGACTTGGTCCATTAAGCTGTCTCACAGCATGCACAATATAGTTTAACATGGACACTATCTAGGATGGGTGTTCAATTTTCCCCTCTTAACAGTTACAATGGAAACTATTAGAGCAGTGGGGACCACATTCTTTTATCTCATATTGGTGCTGTCCCACATTACACATCATATATAAAAAACCCTTTTTCATATCAAAAAATGAGCAGAAGAGAAGAAGCACATACTGATATGGGTTAGTAACTAGAGTATTTATCTAGGATGGAGAAAACAGGGATGCCTACCCCTCCTACAGTAAATATTTAGATATTTTCTCCTCAACAGTCATTGGAATCATATTTACTCACATCTTTAAAAGAACAGAAGGAGCTACAAAGAATCAATCTCTGAAAAAAAATATAATTACATTAACCTTGATAAAAGTCTGCCAACATTTACAGATCTTACCAAAACTCTCTCAACCATGTTTTCTCCAAACACAAAATCAGAATTGCTGCTGGTTTGTACACTTCTGTCTTCAAACAACTGACTTCTGTGGGAACAAATAACATAAGAATGTGAATTTAGAACTATTTAGAAATGTGGAAAGAATATAAATAAGTTCATGCATTTACTTTACGATACCTTAAAGACAAATTAAAAAATGACCACTTAAGCAATCAGACAATTTCTTTAAGAGAATCTGAGAATATTCTCTACATTACATTTCACAAAAGGAACACAGAGTATCAGACTATATTTCATTAAGATTTTTGAGGATGTTCCTTAAAAGCAAAGAACAAGAAGCAAAGAAACATGCCTTCTCCTCAGGGAAGTGTCTTTCAGAAACTTTCATGAGTTACATTTGTTTCGCTGTTTCCTTTTGCTCCATCAAAAGACTACCAATCATTAGCAATTATCTCTTCATGCTGGTGGCAGCTCTTGGTACCCTCCAGAACAACGTGCTCCCCAGTGCCTCACAGGCACTCCTTGGTCATCCACCTAACATCTTGGCAAGGCAGAGAGGCAGCGTATTCTAATGCACACACTTTCAATTCACGTAATACTGCAAAAATGTAAAAGTATGATAGCAGATGGCTTATGATGAGGTATAACTAAACCAGGAAAGATTTTTCAATTACTTCTTCCATAGATATACTTAAAATGAGAAGTGAAGGAAATGAAATACTTGCAATCCTTTGGTACTGGCCAACTATAGTTTGGGGATACACATTTGGGAGAAAATTTCATACAGTAGATAAATCACTTTATGTTTAGGATCTGGAGTGTGAGTGGTTTTGGCAGAAGCTATGTTAAAACAACACTTATTCTTCTTCTGTCCCTTTTTACTTCTAAGTGCCTCAGCTTTTCCAGATAAAAAACTTTTGTTTGTTTGTTTGTTTGTTTGTTTAGCATTGCCACCTTGAGTTTAACTACTCTCAGTTAGCCTCTTACTTCTCAGGAGGCTTTAAGAGAAGAAGGTGAATGTATTTTTAAATAGTGACATAGTCACAACTTGCAAAAAGTATGTTAATTGTGGATTACATTCAAGAATATTCTAATATAAGCACAGTTGTGATTTGACTTGCTAATTACATAGCTACTTTAAATTAACAGGATCCATCTTTTATAAAAGTCACTGGAAAAGTCCTTGTGAACTTTGTGTGGAAGTTGTTCCCATTACTGCTTTTTTCTTTTGTTGTTGTTTGGTTGTTTTGTTTTGGTTTTGTTTTCACAAAAGGTTTACAGGGTGTTCATGCTTTCTGTATAGCTGAATCACCGTATCTCTTGCTGGCAAAGGCAAAACCATTGAAGTTCTTGACTCTTTTTGTTCCAGAAGGACAACCTGTCAGGAAGACAATCTGATGTTCTATCACAAGCTGCTAACTTCAGCACCACTTCTCTGCTCTTCCACATAATTTATCACACTTGGGAGGGCTTAACAGCACATACGTCATTCAGCAGATACTCCTGTGCATAAGCTGGGTTTGTTGCCAGAACGTTGATGATTGCCTCTAAAACTTAGTCTCTGTGTTCACAACTACAGTGTGCTTGAAATCTCTTCACATAGGATGAAGGAATTCCCAAGTATAAGCTATCTCTATTTCGCATGTAAGGAAAAAAATATTCCTTAACATTCTCATGCTTGCTGTGTTGCTAAGACTAAGAGCGAATAAGAAGAATAAATCAGAAAATCCTTCTTTTCACCCTTGAAGCCTTTTGTACGTGTCGTGGGCCATGAACAGGGAATCTGAAGTGTGTTTAAACTAATGCGTTTCTTATCCTTAAGAAAACTCTCCACTAAAATTAACTGAATTGTGATCAGTTTCCATCCTGAAATTTCATTTGCTTCTTCTAGGCTGCTCCAGCAGCAACTTAGTAAGGACAGCACCCCAGAAGAGCTAAAAACCAGAAACTAGAGCCTTGTCTCAAAGAAATAATGTGGGAAACAGATTTTTATTCTTTTCAGAAATGTAAGGAAAAAGTAATCAGTGCAGGATCTTTCTTTTCCTTCCCAGCCTTAAAGTCTTATTAAACCCTCAATACCCTTATGTTGCTGCAGGGCAAGAACAAAGTGCCAGGGATGACATTGCCATGGAGATGCAAAACAGAGGCACTGAATTCAGGGAATGACCACTAACAAGGAAGAATGGGAAATGGAGAAATGTGGATAAGACACTGGAAAGGGACTACGGAAAGGGAGTAGATCCAGGTACAGTCCTTCTCAGCGTGCCCAGAAGGGTCTGAGTAGTTGCCAGTTCTAGTGCTGGCCTTGAACCCTTGCAGTTTTCCAAGCAAATCCTTTTGCAAAGCTGAATTTGTGACCAGAAGCCTGTGTTTTCCCAGCATTATATTTCTGTCACTTACGACACAATCTCCTTTCCAAGCTTTAAATCAGACTCAAGAAACTGCAAATTTCTCCTTTTCAGTTAGTTCATTACTACAGCCAGTTCAGGAAATGGAACTGTTGGTGGTTTCCTGGGACATGGACAACTGCAGCAACTGCAGGGGGCTAACAAACCATTTTCATTCATCTCCTCTACAGAACTGTATCACATAGAGAAGAAGAGGTGGAATAGCAGGGTAAGTAAGAGGGACATTTGCAGGCAGCAGCAATCCTTGCTGTTTAGTTCCTCTACATTTTATTTTTTGTAGATAAATGTCAACAGTTACACCTTGATTGATAATTAAAGACAAATCTAAAAAATATTTTTTTTTAGGTCTGGCTGCAATTTTCACTATTGTTTAGCATGTATATGGAGTTTAATAAAGTTATTTGTTTGAATACTTGTTGTCAAGTTATCTATGAGAAAACAGCCATACTAAAAAGAGTTCATCACTGAAGTATTTTAAAGTATCAGCCACTTAATATGAATCAGAAGAATGGCATTTACACTCCCCTGCGATGTCAGAAGAGCAGTAAGCACCTAGTTGCATTTAAATTAGTTTTCAACTTGTCAAATAAACCAACATTTACCACAATTGTGATACAGAGAATTAATAAGGCATAAATAGCCCGAGCAGGTTAGCAATTCCTCCTCTAAAAAATAAAAGAAATACAATAAGCACTTTTAAATCTTGTAACTTGTCAGCACTGAAAGACTGCATTGCATTTCTCTATCCATCTACTTCACAAGAGAAAGCCACTCACCTGTCTTTTCTACGATATTGGGCACGTGACATAAGGTAGATCGACTTGGAGTACCAATACCAACTGATTTTGAAGTCAGTACCATCTTCCCTTTAGCCTTTCCAGCATGTGCATTACCATAATTCTGAATCTGGTAAAAATCCAGTGTGCTGTGTGGCTCCATGTTGTCCTCAGAAGGCATCACCACAGCATTAGTTGTGATAGAAAAGGACAGGCTGGCTCTTCCAAAATCCCAGTGAGCATCTGCCCTCTAATGATGCTTTTCTTGTTGATAAGGATTAAGAATCTTAGTTGTTTGTGCATCTAAAAATCCTTTATCTCTTCAGAACCCTGGCACTGTGCATCTCAAATGTTGTGTGCAGGAACCTTTATCTGTGGCCCATCCAGCCCTGAAGAAGACCAGAACAGACTCCTTTGCAGTTACCGTGTTCTCTGCTTTCTTTGAGTGGGAGAAGGAAGGGAGGCAATTGTTGAGGATTGGTTAGCTGACAAGGGTCACATAGACATACTGTAGATGGCTGACCAGGATTTTGGGAAACGTCGGACTCTGCTCGTCTGAAGTGCTGGGGTGGTAAGGACACGCTGTCCTTGACTGCAGCTGCTATACGATAACAGCTTGCTTACAGTCAGCTAAGGCATGGGAACTTAAGGGAGTAAGTAACCAAGAATCAGGAGCTAGGGGAGGGGTTGACGTTTAGGATAGTGACCAATTAATTAGTTAAATTACAGAATATGCATGCTCTCATTAAGAACTGTATATAAGTTGTAGTCAAAAGCATAATAAACGGAGGCTTGATGATCGTTCATATTGAGTGCCAAGTTCTTCCCACCGCGACAGGCAATGTCACAAATATGTTATCTGTGGTCCCAGCAATTTTGAAATATCATTCTCTCATCATAACTGATCTCAGGTGTACTCCTGATGCTCACAACTTCCAGGTAGATAACCCTCATCAACCATTAGCAAACAGTATTAATACCAACAAGATAACCTGATGGCTAACCACAGACCTAACATTCTCATGAGACAGTCTCCAGAGAGACGTAATAGCCCACTTTTGCACCAGTATGAGCTCTTTTCAGTCATATACAGAGGCAAGGGCATGGAGCAACGTCCTAGTCCAAGGAAGTCAGCTTCCTCATGCAGAAATTATGAAGTCTGTGCTGGTCAACCCATGTCTGCACAAAGAAGCCACCCTATCAAAATCATCACAGCTAGTTGTTCATGCCAGAAATTCTGGGATGTGCACAGAAGTACAGCATCAGTTGCAGCATTCACCTTGTCTTCCAAATCAGTCCTGTATGGTCTTCTCCATGTCTCCTCTGTCCGATATGCTGACATACTTTGGTAATTCCTCAGTTTCTCTGCATCTGTCTATGAGATGCAGCAGCTATGCAATGAGAAGGGCATTCTCCGAAGGGATACAAAGATGACTGTAAATATTCAAAACCGGGATATATATTGAACTGCCAAAGCTGCATGAGATGGCAAACCAAAACACTTTCTGGCTTGGGGGTGCCTAACTGTCCGACAGAGATTACTTCTCAGCAGGAGTCATTTCTTACAGCATACAGAGCTCATGTCAGTACCCACGAATCCTGGCACTGCACACAAACACCAGTGACCACTGCGTGGTTAGTACCATGTTAGTTAGATATGTAGGACAAAAGGGCATGCCATAGGCCAAGTGACAAAATGGTGTAGAAATATTGTAAACAAAAACTTACTGTGCTGTTTTAGAGCTAGAAAGATTCACAGTAGCAGATGACCTTGCTGCTGTTTTGGAACTTACTGAATTCTCAGCTGAGGAGTAAGAGCTGTCTTCAGATAGCTAGGAATAATAAAACCAGATGAATTAATTAGACCCAGCTTATTTTCTGTTATAATCAGATCTCCTAGAAGTCTAGAGTCACTGAGGTATATATATATATGTGTGTGTGTGTGTGGTAGCTGGCAGAGCTTCCTCCTGCTGTGCGCTAACCAGTGACCTTAATCAAAATACTAAAATGTTATTTTCTAAATAAACAAAATCCAAAAGACGCTCAAAGCCGATTTGCCCACAGAACCCTGATAACTAAAAGTTGAGACAGCCTGCAGAGATGTTTTTCCAAACACAGTCAGCACGAGTTTAACAGCTCACACCTTGTCAGTGATCCATCGATTCCACTAAAGCTGGTATGAGAGCTTTCTTGAAAATCATGCAGTGGGAGAATTAACTGCTTTAAAACAGCACTTTTTGTTTGTTTGTTTTAATTTGAGCTGCAAACATATATATTAGACAGAAAAATTACTTTTCTTTTTACCTGAACATGTGCTTCTTTCTTAGTTACTAGAGATACTACAGGATTTTCAGGACAGGTCGCAGCTTGTGGGGGTTGTAAAATGGCTGGTCTTATGACATTCCGCAACTGACTTTGTGACAAGGATCCTTGCAAAATACAAAGAAAAAATATTTAAACACAGACTTTTTCTTCACATCTAATTCTTACCTATGTGTCTTGCCTCCTTAACTGAAAGCTTTAAAGCATTTTAAAAGAACACTTCTTGTTGTTTACATGTTACATATTCTGAAAAATTGTAATCTCTTCTAAAATACACAACTCTGCAGTGACACCAACCTGTTAGCCTATCAGAATACAAAGGTAAAGCATTATATACAAAAATACAGTTATTAGTATTTAGAAAATAGATTTGTATTTATATATTTATATTTATACTTATATTTACTGCTTTGTGTTAGACCTGTCTTCTGGCATTTCATATTTAATCCTGCACCTGCAGATGCAAAAAAGGTTCTTCATTGCCTTTTCCAGGAGCAGAATTATTCAGTTAGAGATGTGAAATTTTGCTATTTAAGGTTATATTCAGTCCACTCAGGAATTAAGTAGTCAGGCCAAAGGCTCAGAACAGAACTCACAGGATATTTACACTGTCAAACTTATGAACCTCGGAAAGATACTTAGCCTATCACTCAGCACAGAGAAGAGTTCTCATTTTAATGTCTTCTGTATCTGTTAAGAAAATCTTTGTGGAACTACAGCGAACAAATACTGCAATGACAGTTACCTTCTTTTGTACTTTTGATCAAGTCAGGGTTTCTTCGGAGAAGAGCTGAGGTCATGAATATGTTATTTTTCTTTACTACAGAACAAGGAATTTAAACTTTAATAATGTGTAATAACAAACTTAAATTATTAATTCATGTTTCTGTAACTGTCCCTATTTTGGTAGTACCTGAGTAATATTCCAACCTATCCATCTAAACAAGATCTCTGAGATAACTGCTACTGTGTCCATTTTACAGGTGGGTAGACAGGCACAGAAAGCACCATGTGTTTTCTGGCTATGTCAGGGACAGAAGTCTTTTGGATATTATCAGATATTTTAAACTCATAAAATCCTTATTCCAGGTGCTGCTGGTTTGCAAAAACTATTGAAATGGCAATGTTATCTGGTCCAGTCTTAGGCATTTTTAAGATGAGTAAAAGAGGCCCAAGAATGTGGGAATAAATAAATGTGCTCTGCCCTGTTCTGGTAGAAAGGCTTTCATAACTTACTACAATGATGACAATGTGCTACTGATGCTTTCACTGTTTTAATGAAGAGATGCAACACCAGCCAGGAAGTGATGGCAACCATGTACCACATCCTGTAAAATGACACAACTGATACTCTACCCACAATCACTAAATTTTCATCACAGAAAGAAAAGAGTGTGGTTTGTAGCTATAACAATGTTGTGTCTTCTTAAGACTGTTCAGAAATCTGTTATGCCAACATCTGACAAGGACCTGTCTCCAGTAAGAGACATAGACTAGGATTTAAGACCACTCCATTGTTCCCATTAATGATAAGGGGGAGAATACTCCCAGGATCACTGGTTAGGTGGAAGACAGGCATCCTAGGATAGAAAATGATATTCCTACAGGAACCATCACCATCAAACTGCAAGTAAACTAATTCATGTAATTACTTGTATAATTTGTACCACACTGTGTAAATGCCTACTTGCAAATTATTCAAAGATTCCTCCCCAGCACTGGAGGATTCCCTAACAACACATGAAAAAAAACATTCCTTCTATTCAACTGCCAGTCCTCCTTCTAAAACATTCCTTTCTCCTGTCCAAATACCAGCCTAGTCCAATGAACTCCAGCTGTGTCCTGCAGAAAAAGCATTTCTGTACACATCTTTATTTTAGCTAATACCTGCTTTTCCACATAAATATTTATTGGGTTTGCTGGTTTTTGTTTTTGTTTTTTTTAATTACCTGGCTGGGAGGGAGGGAAGGTAGGAAGGATGGTAAAGGAAGATGATCTCCCTCTTTTCTGAGCAAGAGTTGTATCTGAAAGCATAAGAGACTGAAATTATCATTTGTTTGGAGAAAAAAAAAGATTAATTTTAAGGTTAGTCAATGGTTTGTCATGTCTTCACTGGCACTAGAATAAGTTATTATCTATAAAGCTAAATACCAGCTTTCTGAAGTAGACTGTTAAGTTATGCCTATACTGCTGCATCGGAGAGGCCAAGTGGCACAGCCAGGCTCAGGCACACTGTGTACTGCTAGTCCACTCTGTAACCGTTCTGTCTGGGAGGTCGCCAGCTGGAGAGGTTCAAAACAGAACCAGGGAGCAAGCTATCAGTTAAGCAGTGTGGACAACCAAGAGGCCAAACACTCAAGCTTCCTCCTGCACCCTGCTTTATTTTTTAGTATAGGCATACTCTAAAATTTCTACCGTATCTATGATTTTCTCTGTATGATCTCAGTGTAAGGGAAAGGACCTGGGGGTGTTGGTTGACAGCCGGCTGGATCAGAAATAGTGTGGCCTGCAGAACTAGGGCAGTAACGGTCCGCCTGTATTCGGCATTGGTGAGGCTGCACCTTGAGTCCTGTGTTCAGTTTTGGGCCCCTCACTACAAGGACATGGAGGTGCTGGAGTGTGTCCAGAGAAGAGCAATGAAGCTGGTGAAGGGGCTGGAGAACAAATGTTAGGAGGAGAAGCTGAGGGAACTGGGGTTGTTTAGCCTGGAGAAAAGGAGGCTGAGGGGAGACCTTATCACTCTCTACAACTACCTGAAAGGAGGGTGTAGGGAGGTGGGTGTTGGTCTATTCAACCAAGAAACAGGTAATAGGACAAGAGGAAATGGCCTCAAGTTGGACCAGGGGATATTTAGCTTGGATATTAGGAAAAATTTCTTCACCAAAAAGGTTGTCAAGCATTGGATCAGGCTGCCCAGGGAAGTGGTTGAGTCATCATCCCTGGAGTTATTTAAAAGACATGTAGATGTGGCCCTTAGAGACATGGTTTAGTAGTGGACTCGTCAGTGTTAGGTTTATGGTTGAACTTCATGACCTTAAAAGCTTTTTCCAACCAAAACAATTCTATGATAATTTTCAGAGTAAACCAAACTTAGCTTATCCTAAATCAACTCTTAGCTACGTTCAGGTGTGTCAGAGGACTAGGTAAAACAAAATATAGTGTACTAATGCCTGAATTCAGAAATAACTTCCTGGTCCCATCTGTGCATTAAATAAACACTGTAAAATAAAAAAGATGAAAAAAGGATCAGTCCTTCTGCCCAGTAGCCTCAGTGACTTGTGTGATTTCCCATGGAAGCAACAGACAGCCCTTAAAGGGCCTTCCAGGTCAGCTGTTGGCTGGACGGAAGAAGAGGCTCTTCTGGAAACTGCATTACATTTTCAGGGATTGCCTGGAGAACACTGATCTCTGCCTCAAACCAGGGAATCTCATTCCTTTCCAGCCCTCCTCCTCCCTTGACTGTGTGAGTAGTTCAACGAAATTATATGAAATATACATACTTTTCACCTCTTTATGTAGCATTAGATAAGTAGGAAAATGAATACATTTTTACTTAAAAAAGGATTTATTGGAAATTACCAGCAAGTTTATATCAGTGTTTAAGTTTTCATGACTTGCAGCATTGCTACAGCGCAGAAATGTTTCTTAGACAGGGAAATTCCTTCTCTTCTTTATCAGGTGAGAATACAGAACTATAGTAATTAAAACATGACTAGAACTAAACACCATACCTGTGTTAGACTGAGGGTCAGACTTCTGGAAAGTAAAAGATGATGATCTTGCACGCTTTCTGGAACAACCGATGAAATCTAGAGAAAAGTAAAAATAATGTTCTGCAGGAACAGACTGGCAGGAGATTACAGCACAATGTTATGATATGGAATTTAAACGAGAACACAAACCAGGCTGGATGAGCCGTTGAGCAACCTGGTCTAGTGGAAGGTGTCCCTGCTGATGGCAGAGGGGTTGGAACTAGATGATCTTTAAGGTTCCTTCCAACCCAAAACATTCTATGATTCTATGAATTCTAGGAATGAATGACAGGAACAGTTTTAAGGCAGTACCTAAGAGATGAAGACATTGGAATCTCAGTCAACATCTGGTACAAAGCCCTAAGGAGCCTTCTTAATTTCTGCTAAGTTCAGGGAACCTAAATCAAGCACTTAGAATCAGTTCAGAGCCTACAGGCTCAGAAGACATTAAGAATGTGAAGTTCCATTATAAGGTAGCCCAAACAAATAGAAAAGGGCAGCTAGGAGCTCATACAGCTGATGAATATACTTGGCCACTTTTCAGGGCTTCTGGAGTTTGTCTTTCTGGTAAATTTGAGAGGTAGGATGGAAGAATTCTTGAGGTAAGACAGGGGCATATATATTAGGACATAGTAGGTGGCTCTACAACCCACATAGTCTTAGTTCACTAACAGGGATTTGTCCCTGCTTATACAAAGTATGGGTCCAAACACTATTTCACAGGCAACAACAGTCAGACCTATGAATAACCCAGTGTATTATTAGACTGTTTCAATGAGGTGGTTATTACCATTTTCAGCTTTGCAAACTGGGTCTTCTGCAGGCCGCTGGAAAAAAAAATATAAGCATGGAAAGGTCAAGGAGAATAGAACAGCCATTTTCTATACCAGGACACAAAAATACATCAATCCAGCATGTATGCATTAAAAGCAGTCTTGTTTCTACTTTATACTTTTCCTTGTTCTATTTTGAGACCATTTATTACCAGTCTTAACTTGGGCTAAACTCTTCTATTACTGTTAGGATCATTAGGTATAGAATACTAATTTCTTAGCACCTTTTATCAAAAAAAAAAAAAAAAAAAAAAAAAGCTTTTTACCTTCAAAGGACGGTCCTTCTTTTCAAAAACAAATGTAGGCTGGGCAAGCACTGATCTCTCTGGAAAACAGAAAAGATATTTTTTATTAATAATTCTGTAACAGCACTTCTCAGTCACAGTTCTGAAAGTGCTGCACAATAACAGGACTGCAGTGATGTACAGCACTGTCTACAAATAAAAAAAAACCTAACAAACTAGAGTCCACAAAGTGTGAGTTTTGCCTAACTAGATGTCACAGGATTTGGCCTCATATTTTTTTATGCTTCTTTTAGTTAAGAATAAAAAAAAAAGGTGCTTTTAGCTTTTACAAACATCTGCTATTCTTTAAGAACAAGGGTGAACTGCAGCTTTGGTTCTCAGAAAAGTGCAAGGATGTGAAATGCAAAATGATCCCGAGAGGAAAGCAAGGGAATGTGTTACGCTTGGCCTTTCAGCTACATTCACACTTCCCATTCTCTAGGCTTCAGGGAAGTGAATGCCTAGTGTCAGTTTTATTGTGTGAGTATGATATAGAAACATATGAAGTTATAAAGAGCAAATTCAACTCTTAGGCATACATCTGCATTTCTTAGGTATGACTGAGTACAACTTCGGATCCATGTTCTTTTTTTTTGTTCTTATTTTAAGAAACATATTTCAGCATACAGTTGCCTCACATCAAATTTTTTGTTGATTTAGGGTTCACTACTTCTTCATCTTAAATGGCTTCTTCAGGCTACTTCCTGTGCTAAGAATGAGATCTTCACAGCCTGTGCAACTCTAATGGACTAACTTTGGTTGTCAGTGTGAAAGCAGAAGTTGTTTTCACCATTACCACCAATTAATGACACATTTATTATGCCAATAAATGGCACTATTTAAGAGCAAAGAAGCAGACACAAATAGATTTTTTTAGACCACTACATACAGGATTTACCTCATGCTACCTTGAGATGTCTGTAATATGCAGTCAACAGGAACAACCAGCTTTTGAGCACAAGCATATTTCAGTTGTGTATGCTAGAAGATGAATGGAGACCTAAATGCATTTATTTCTTTCCATGGGTGGTAAGGACAGACTAGGGTGACTGCTGAGCTATGTCTGGCCTTTGACCACAGAAATCCCACACTTGGCATCTTGCTAACTGATATCTGACAGGATGTTTATCACATACACACCATTTTTATAACACTGGCTTCCTCTGTTTTATATAAGAATATTTACCTGTTCAACAAAAATGTCCATGTGAAAATATATGGATTGATATTTTTATCTTGGCTTGCACAGCTACCTGTGACCAAACCACACTAGCATTGGTATCAATTACTGAAAGGTTCAATAAAGCACATATCAACCTATCATGGAGGTTTTAAAATTATTAAGTAAATATATATTCAACAACCAAGATAAAAGTAAACGTTGTTAAAATAAATGCTACATGTATATAAATTGGGGCAAGAAGCATGAAACAATTCATCAAAAGCAGTGATATACAGACATAGCAGTAATAACTAATACAGTTTTGCTGGTTTTGAAGTTAATTTTTTATTTACTTGGGCACTACACAAAGGACTGAATTTAGCAAACTTGACATTCATTGCAATGAAGGTCTGGTTTGTCCTTAATAGAAAAAACAGAAAAAAGTTCACATTGTTCAACTCCAAAAAAAGATATTTCTCTGTCACTGAAAAATGAAGAAAATTTGCATAATCGGGTTGCAGCTGGGGGTCCATGGCATGGCAGGAGAAGGAGCAATTCCACTTCTATTCACTAGAGGGGAGTGGCACACATAAACAATAGTATTTTGCTGAAATATGATTTATTCAATATAATAGGCTTTTTTCCTGTCTCCTTAAAAAAAAAACCAAACCAAACCAAACCAAACCAAACCAAACCAAACCAAAAACCCCCTTCTATTCTTATTGAATGAAGGAAAAATACAAAAATTAAAGCATGACTACAGAAATCTTCATATTCTCAACAGTACCTCTCAAAGCTCAGAAACTAGCAGTATTTTTAAATATACACTTACTACTCCAAAGCACAGAATTAGCAAAGAGTGAACTGCTGTGAAAAAGGAACTGACTTTCTATCACAGAGTTAACGTTTCCTGGAACTAAAAGGCAGTAGGGAGTCTGAAGGAATTAGGAACATTCACTACAATTAAAACAAAAAAAATCCAGTAATAGTTTAAAACCCAGAAGTTCCTGAAGAAAAATTCATAACTGGCTGATGACCAGCAGAAACATGAAAAGCTAGGGTGTAATGGTAGCTCTTAAAGATAAATATGCATGTTTTGATATTGCAATAAGTATTATAGATATATCCCATCAACTGCTTTTGGGCCAAAGGAGAAACTTTCTTGCCATCAATAGATTTAGTCAGAGGTTGCTGATGCTGTGACATTTATTTATAATTTTTGTATATAGTTCTGTGTTGCTTCTACCCAAATCAAGAAAACCTTTTTGTAATTCCTGAAAAGTATTCCACATTACTAATCAGCAAGTTCTTCACTCCTCAATTAGGCCATTCATAACAGAGTTTAAAAAATACGTTTGTGTTAACTATGTATGTATCCTATGCATCAATTTCCAATTACATCTTAAACTTCTCCGATATTCAAGCACAAAATATCTGCAGCTGAACCCCCCAGGAAAAGCAATGCAGAATTACTTGTGGATGTAACACCAGGCTGTCAAGGAGTTACCACAATCACGTCAACATGCTAATTTTAACACTGGTGAGCAACTTTGCATTTCTCTCCTTCATTTTCTGCACGAAGGCTGCCACTGCCAGGGTGGATGGCTGTGTGCTGGGAGAAGGAGAAGCCCTTCCGTACCCTCCTTTCTTGGCAGCGGCCGGGGGCACCCAGCCAGGCAGGGCCCGACTGCTCCAAGGAACAGGCAGCAGCAGCCAAGGCCAGGGGCACGGGAATGGGAGCGGGGTGGGCTGGACCCGCCTCTCCTCCTCATCACCGAGGGGACACAGACGCAAGCTGGCTAGTGCCTGGTTAGGACTGGGCCTCTCCAGTCCTCAGCAGCTTGGTACTTGTGGATAAAAGAGGCTGTTGGAAAAGTTACCAGAAAAACCTGCCAAATGGACTGCTGCTGGCTGCAGGGATGGGAATAATCCACCAGCCTCAGCCAAGAGTCCAGACACAGAACCTGTCTGGCTGCCCGTGAAAAATCACCACAGATTGGGCTCTCTTCTCCTCACTGCAGTTCCCCTGAAGCTGCTGAATTAGAAAGGTCTTGGCCAAGTGTTTGCTGCATCCAGAGTTCAAAGTAAGCCCTTGCCTGGAGGACACATGAGAAATGTCCAGTTCTCGTGTGTGAGATGTTACCCACATGGCCTGCCGGCTCCAGCCCCCTGTCCTGTGCAGAAGCACTATCAGATGTGCTCCGACCAGAGCTACCTGGCAGGGAAGGCACCAGGGTCTCAGGCTTCGCCCCTGCTCTGCCCTGCCCTGCTCCTCATCCATGGTTCTGCCCC
>NW_010288032.1:18638-25718 GCF_000700745.2 Antrostomus carolinensis
CTGCCCCGCTCCTCATCCATGGTTCTGCCCTGTCCCACCTCTTCCCTGGCTCTGCCCTGCCCCACTCCTCATCCATGGCTCTGCCCTGCCCCACTCCTCATCCATGGCTCTGCCCTGCCCCGCTCCTCATCCATGGTTCTGCCCTGTCCCACTCCTCCTCATCCATGGCTCTGCCCCACTCCTTATCCATGGCTCTGCTCTGCCCCACTCCTCATCCATGGCTCTGCTCAGCCTACCTACAGGCAACTGGGAAGTTAAGATTGTTCATATGCCCAGATGGAGACTGCACTTAAAGACTTCCATTTCAAAGAAAATACAGAGGGGCATTTTGGGGAAAATAACTGCTGGCTGCTGCCTAAGCCTAGGAAGCACTAGTCAGAATGACATGCAAGAAATTTTGTAAAGTTGCTGTCGCCGATTTTGCCTGTATCCCAAGAGCCAGCACTGTCCATGAGGTGTATGGGTCCTTCAGCCTTTGCTGTGACATTCCACTCTTCACTTTTATTGCTATTGCTTTTCCTAAAGCTGTAGAAACTTCACAAAATACAAACATTAAAAAATAAGTGTGACACTGATGGTTTTGAAAATTTTAGTGTTGTTTTTATTATTGTTCCACCTTGGCCAGGGAACAAATAAATGATCCTCAACCTTTGAGAGCCAAGGACACAGTGGAGAGAGTATGAGCTCCCATCTCTCTCCGGTTTTCAGGCAGTCATGTGCCTGAAGTAATATGTCAAAATGGCTGACAGTGCTGTGGCTCTGTTCCTCTCAAAGCGAAGAAAAAAATCCTCAGATCTCCAAGAGGGTAAAATAGGAATATCTGATCTTAATAAAAGTTTATACTTCTGATAAACAGTGAATTTTTACATTTTCAGAGTCAGAAGAAAATAAATTCTGGTGCTTCTTCTCAAACTTACCAAACTTCACAGAAGTCTGAAAACATTTTAATTCATATTCATACCAAATACTTTCACATTTTTTTATCTAAAGTTAGGAACGTATATTGTAAAAAACAATGTAAAAAATAACAGTAGAAGGTTTTATATCACGCAGAATGGCTGACTCAAGTGAAAGCTGTGAGTGTCCATCAAATCTAAAAATCAAACTGCTTTTATATATGTATTAAAGTGCTAAAATGCAGGCATCAGAGTTTGACAGCAATTGCAGTTCTTACACGTGAATCAGATTTTTCTTCTCTAGTCTTAGCTACGTCTGAAGTACAGAAACGGATTTTCTAGTTCAAATTTGTGTTCTGTTCAAATCAATTTAATTGATTAGTGATACCCTTTAGCTAATTACAAAACTGAATAGCTGTTTAAGAAATCAGGCTTTCTATGGTGTCAGAGGTATGCAACGTCACCCAGATTTTAAAATTCCTTCTCAGTGACTCGACAATACTTTCTTCAGGGACTAGCCAGGTAGTGTAGAAGAAAGCTGCAACTACTTTTCCAGTAAATTAAGCCAATACCTGATAAACTGTAAGGTTAGACATTTTACATGGTCTTCTGCTTTTATGCTTTTTAGTAGATTTTAAAATTTGGCTTAACTGGAAGCCATATGAAAAACTGTACTTTAATTATTTTACCACAGAGCTGGCAATAGGCATTTTTAATTGTATTTGTCAATTGAGTGCCACTGACCAGTTAGGCAGCAGGATTCTCATGTCTCTGTTGTTTCCTTCAACAGTTTCATACAGAGAATTTATTTAAAAGTCTAATGTAAATCCACTGGATTTTGCCTGAGCTTCTACTATTGCCACAATTTTATGTATTATTTGTAGAGTTCAATACAACTCACCACCAGTCCTGCAATCAGATGTTTCAGATTGGCTTAGCTACAAAACGGAATCCTTCAGACAAAACCTGAAAAAACCCACCCAGTAGTTCATAACTGCCAGCAAAGATGTAACACTGATAACACAAGCTGACTCGTAAAAAATAACATTTTTCTCATAATACTTTAAATTAAAATAACAACTTGTACCCCATTTGCACTTCATAGAAAAACTTTTAATTCTAAAACAGAAACTACAATTTTTAAAATATAATTTTCACAAACAGAATAAGATTCTGGAAAATTGTATAATTTCTGAGTAACGTCACTGGCTTACAAAACATTTAACTGCATCCAGCTTTCGCTCACACCATCCTAGTAAGCGTTACACAACACACAAAAACTACTACATGAAAATTTATAATCATAATTCTATCCTATCAAAAGCGAAGGCTAAGACATAGTATTAGCAAGTTTCTGCACTCGGATACACTATCGCAGGAATTTTACTAGCTTGGAATATTACTGCTATAATTTGCAAAAATAAAAGCAGAAACACTTTAGCATTTTGATGTTACAGCTTAGATTGCTGGTTCCCAAGTCACAGAACTCAAACCAAATAAAAGTTAAGCAATAACAACAAATTCTTGCACATAACATTGCCATTTTGTTTGTTTCACACACAAATTAGCTCAATGGGAACATGTAATTGGGGAAGATGTGGAGAAGAAAAGTAGATTTACTGTGACTTTAGTTGTAACATCCCCAGAGGTAGTTTTACATTACTAATACTAAGAAAAAAAAAAAACAAGGGAGAGCTTTGTCTCTGCCATTTATGAATATATGCTGTTTACAGCTTTTACGTGAAAAAAACAACTAAGACAGATATCATCCCTGGTATTTTGTGGCAATATATGTGAAGAAAAAGAAAGGAACAACGGACTAGCATATAAATGGAAGACAGGGATCCAGAAATTAGTATAGTTCTATTTTAAAAATTCCCCCTTTTTTTTTGACTATGCTAGCTGATGATCTGACCATTAACATATTGCCTCAACGGGCATCACAGATAAACTATGTACTAATATGACCAATTTTTGTTCTGTATGCTGCAAAACCACAGAAAACTACCTACACGTCAGATAATAAAACCACAATAACAGGCGGAAGAGAAATAGATATAGTGAAAATACGGAGTAGGATAAATTAACAAAATATTTTGCTATCCAAGCTCGGACTCATGTTTAAATACTGTTTCTGCTTTTTGACACAAAAAGACATCTGCCAGTGTTTCCAGAGACGGATCATTATTGTCTAAAAAGAGGTGAAAAAAATAGCAAAAACCTTCTGTCTGAGAACAGGATTTGCCAAACCTGCAGTCGAACCGCGGTTTCTGTTATATAAATACTCACTGAACTTTGCAACACAAAACAGTCAGTTCACAGCCGAGTGAGAGTGCAACAAGGCAGCCAGCCAACGTCTCAGGTCCCTCAGTGACCTCACTACGTACGCCAGGCTTTCCTCTGCCAAAACTTAAATAAGGAAGGTGACAGAGGCAAAATGGGGATGTCCTAGAACAGTACTTTAGGCACCCAACTTAATAAAACTGATCAACTTCAGACGTACAGAAAAAGCTGTTAAAAATTTTGCATTGCTGATCCTGAGTAACAGGTCTGTGTCTGGAAGCGCTGAGGAGATGGGAACCCGGTGGAATTCACACACATGGCTAGCTGCTCAGCACCTCTGAAAAACCAGGTCACTTATTTAGGACTCTAAATATGGACCTGGAAACCTACTTTCACATTCTTGTTTATTACCCTTCACACTTTTGACTTCTGCTTATAAAACATAGTCAGTACTTTTGAGGATAACTCCCTTAAAAATTAAGATGAGTTTTAATGCCAAGATGGCAGGATTTCCGAGCAAATTTACTTTTATTTTATTTCCCCCTAAGACGTTGTGAGACAAGATTGATTAATTCATTTGCATCTAAATCCATTATACATACATGGTGGGTTTTTTTTAATTGGTAACCACTAAAACTAAAATGGGAAAATAAAATAAGGTCATAAACCAAATAAAATTCCAACCTGGTCAGATCTCCAATGCTAATCAGAAGAGTTTTCCATATGCAGAGGTACCAGAGATGCATGTTGCTACACAGGCAAAAAATTTTCAAGTTCAGTATTTCAGTCATACTTCCAGACTTGAAAAGTAATTGAATTTTTTCTTTTAGAATACTCTTCTATTGAAGCACGGCAGTAAATCAATAAATTTGCAACAAGTTCTCATGAATCCTGATTTTCCAAAAATATTCAATACAAATTGTTCTAAATAATTGGTCCACAACCATGCTGAAGTGTTTTATGAGAAGAACTAGTTTCAGCATTATTAAAATAAGGTACTTCAAACATACTGAGATGAAATTTTGGACAAAGCCTTTCGTTTTTTGAAAAACAACATTGTTGAGAATTTTATTTCTAGAAAACTTAAACATACACAACAGACACTTGGCCACCTGGCTGTGCTTGCTACAGATGTGACTGTACTTCAGTGGCCCATGAAGAGTTTGCTGAGCACAGCACTGCATGCTGTTCAGACACTCAGTATTAAATAGGAAGCGTATGTTGCTTATCCTGGATTCAGATCCCATCTTGTAAATAGAGTTTGGAGAACTGATAACTTCACACATCTCTGTTTGGATCAACAGAGAATACATCGTCAAAGAAGGGAGCTTCTGTTTCATGGTACTCAGAAAGAGGAGAGGAAAAGTTAATCCGACTAACTATTGCAAAATAAAAGCTTCTGGAAAAACTTGTCCTAGGAAAGCTTTACTGCACTGTTAAGACCCAAATCTTACACATTCTTTGTCATACAAATAGTTCATAACCCACATAAATAATTTCACCGTCATCCATGAGACCAGTTATAAGAGCAAGGATTCTTTATCCAGGCACAGTTGTGCAGAATCAGGCCCTAGCTTTTTAAGGCATGTTCACCCTCTCTTCAGTCACTCTTCTCAATACTACAGATTCTAAATACAGTTTTCTTGATCAGTGTGGAAAGCGTTCTTTTACCCAAACAATTCCACTTATGCCTAGCTTCCACTGTGGGTTTATACCATGCCATATGAGATTTAAAATTAACATACTTCTCTTCAGCCATGGAAACTCAGCTGACAGCCTGCAAAAGTGTTTATAAATAGAGCATATGTCACATCCATTCATCTTTGTAGAGCACAGCCCTTGTCTTCATTTGGGCAGGACGTAAGTAGGCACTAAAACAACAACAACAACAAAAAACCCCCTACCCCAGCAATACTTTAACACAGTTTCTGAGAGAAGTGAAACCTACTTGGCTTTATTTCAAACATTAGAAGCAATAACATATTTTTGGGAGTCTCATCACTACAACGTCATTCTAGCAGTGATGCAATGAGAGAAGTAACCGTGTCACTAGCCCAGCAGGACTGTGCCAAAGTATGTAACCAAAACTTGCTTTATAAACACTGAAACTTCCAACATCCCAGTCCTCAGCATTTTTAATCTATCACAAAAGCCTGTACAATACTCAATGCAAGGACAATAAAATTTATAGACAAATAAAGCTTTACCATTTTCAAGGCATTGTACCAATATTAAATTTCATAAATCCCTACAAAGAATTATGGAAGTAGCGCTTGGGGTTTTGTGCAGAAATTGAACTATAGAGGTAATAACGCCATGATCCAACAACACATCCTTAAATTTTAGGCATGCAAGTAAATTGGACTATGTGTGCTCAACACTAAGCACAAACTGAAGGGCTAGTTGACTCATAAATTATCCCAAGCACTCTAAACTGTATCAGTCATAGCATCATGTTTAGACCTTCAAAGTGCATGCTTCTTTTTGCTGGTTTGGGTTCATTCACCAACCTGTGTGCTAAAAATCAGTGGCATCATCTGCAAAACATCCTTAATGTTAGCACTTGTTTCATTATGTACCCTCTTAAAAAAAGTTACTACTATAATTTAATAGAAATCATTCTCAATTCTTGGCCCTCCTCCCTACCTAGGTGATAAAGGATTCTGCTGTCCACTTCTGTACTCAGGCATCTCTCTGAGGAGCTAGACTGGGCCAGTTTTGCTCTCAGTGCCCAGGTGTGCAGGGCAAGGCAGGAACTGCCAGGAAGGCAAGTGCCGGTCCCACTCACTGTCAGCCCAGCATTTTGGAAAGCTGCAGGAAGTTTACCTGACAGGGGAGTCAACGCTCTTAGAAACATGGAGAGACCACTTTGGGGTGCTCTACAAGTAAAATCCCAAACATAGACTATCTGGTAGTGTCTTTTCTTCAACTGAATTACAAATTGGAGATTCACACAGAATGTTATGGATTGGAAGGGACCTTGGAAGATCACCTAGTCCAATCCCCCTGCCAGAGCAGGAACCTAAATGAGATCACACAGGAAAGCGTCCAGGCAGGTTTTGAATGTCTCCAGAGAAGGAGACTCCACAACCTCCCTGGGCAGCCTGTTCCAGTGCTCTGTCACCCTCACTGTAAAGAAGTTCCTTCTGAGGTTTAAGCGGAACCTCCTGTGGTCCAGTTTATACCCATTGCCCTTGTTCCTACCATTGGGCATCACTGAGAAGAGCCTGGCTCCATCCTCATGACATTCGCCCTTAACATATTTATAAACATTAATTAGGTCTCCCCTCAGTCTCCTCTTCTCCAAGCTAAAGAGACCCAGCTCCCTCAGCCTTTCCTGACAGATAACCACTAAAAACTTGCAATAAAGAAACTACAGCCAAGCTTTTGTTTCGCATCACCCACGACACTGTTACCCGGTTGAGCACGCTCTTTGTCTTTATCCCATTCCCCAGAAACCTCCTTGCAGAGGGAACACAGGAGACACGCAGAAGATATTAGTCAACAAAACATACCTGAACAGAAGTCCTCCTTGGGGTTTAACCCGCTGCCAGAGGAGCCGGGGCAGGGCCTGTGGGCCGTCTCTTCTTGCAGGCGAGCAGCCTGGTGCAGAGCCCAGGGGCCACTGGGCCACTCGCTCCTTTTGGGGAGGTCAGGCTTGGCCCTCGCGCTGCGCCCGGATCGGAGTGACACGTCGTGACCTGCCCAGGAGCGCTGCACACCTGTGTATAAAACACTCCCTTTGCAGGCAGGAACCGGATGGTTTTTCATTGTGAGATCCTCAGAGGCACCTTTAGATATATAAATATAATCTTATACGTATACATATATTTATATAGAAACCGCAGTTGGGTCTAGAACTTTGGATTTAGGCTTATTAGCTGTTCCCTCGGCCACCACC
>NW_010288033.1:0-350 GCF_000700745.2 Antrostomus carolinensis
GGGTCGGTGTGCTCCGGGGTGTGCCCGCAGGGGAACCGGCGTGGCCAGGAAGGGAGGCGGGATGAGCCGGGGCGCTAAACAGCCGGTGACGAGCGGGGAAGGAGGCGGCCGAGGGAGCCGGTTACAGCGGGCTGTGTAGGTGCGGATAGCGCGGGAAGGGACTGCGAAGCCATCATCCACTACGAAGGGATGGTAACTCGCTGCTTTTCAAGGAACAAGAGCTGGGGACCATCTGGTGAAAGGGGCACACAGCAGGCCTGTAGGAAAATAAAGTAATTTTTTCACGCAGTGCCTCACTGGAGGTCAAATATAGTTAAAATGGCAGGTCCGCCTCTTGCCTTGGGGTTTTG
>NW_010288033.1:438-22429 GCF_000700745.2 Antrostomus carolinensis
GGAGATCATCCAGTCCAACCCCCCTGACAAAGCAGGTTCCCCACACCAGGTTACACAGAAAAGTGTCCAGGCGGGTTTTGAACATCTCCAGAGAAGGAGACTCCACAACCTCTTTGGGCAGCCTGTCCCAGTGCCTGTCCCCCCTTCACAGTAAAGAAGTTTTTCCTTAAGTTTGTCTGGAATTTTGGTGCACCAGTTTTTGCCCATTGCCCCTTGTCCTGTCACCGGGCACCACCGAAAAGAGCCCGGCCCCATCCATTTGGCCCCCACATTTCAGATGTTTATAGACATTGATAAGATCCCCAAGCTTCCTTTAGTGCATTTCTGGTACCCCTGAGGAAAGGTGCTGTGGTAGCTGGGCCTTCTCATGTGAGTCACCATGGAAGTCCTCATAGTCTTACCCAAGCAGTGCTGCTGGAAACACAAAATGAGTTCATCAGCATGGAAATAATGCAGCTGAAACACCTCCTCTGCAAACCAGGGCCTGACGTAAGTGCAGTACTTTGGCCTCACCAAAAGGCCCTTCATCAGAGGAAGGAAATTGTTCCAGGAAGGGCATGACTCACTTGCTGGCCTGGGGAAAACCCCTTCCCAGTGGAACAAGGTTTGTTCATAGTTTTCAAGTAGGATTAACTGTGGGCATTCTGGAGAAAATGGAGAAGAATAAGTAAAATAACATTGTGTAACATGTTTGATTATTTGCTTTTCTTCTTCATGTGTGCAGCCAAATATAACCAGTCTGGCGACATCAGGAGCACCCACACAACTACCCTCTTACAGAGCCAACTTTGTAGCTCCTGGTGTCACAGCTACTCCAGGGAAGATGAGGCACTTGTGCCCTGAGGAGCGCTGGAAGAGCTTTCCTTCCTCTCCTGAGCAAAGCCCCTGTGTACATCATTCACATCCCAAGCCATTTTGCAAATTCACATCTCCACCTGTAACCTGGGAGGCAAGACGGCTGTGTGATGAGTTTGATGAAAAATGTGAGGTACAGGCAGACAGAGGAAAGATCTACGCTGCAGGCCATGGCCAGGAATTTTCCACTTCTGCTGTTATTCTAGGTTGGTGGTCTCTTCTCATCTGCCTGAATCTGGTTCCTCTCTGGAAAACCACAGGAGGGGAAAGCGATCTGCCTTTGTTGGCAAATCTCTCTAACAATGGCAAAAGAGAGGATTAAGCAAGCTTCCACTTACAGATGTGACAATGCAACATGTTTGGGGCCCACTTTTTGAACTGTAATCTCTGGTTTATGTCATCTGCTGACTTCAAGTTTAACCTAGACCACGTGTAACCCAAGGTCCCAGTTACTGCAATGTGACACAACCAGTTAGTCTGCCCAGGGCATCATTTTTGTTTTCTCAATGCTCAGATATCACATGTAACATTTTAAAGTGTGCTCAGAGCTATAAAAAAGTACGTACCTCTGGACAGCTATAGCCAGCTGGAACATGACTTGATTAGAGAGGTTTCTTTAGTAGGTTATGTGAGAAGCAGGAGACTATTTAGCACAGATATACTACTGTCATACCTAATGTGCAACAGGCCCATTATGTTGGCCCAGCTTGTAATTTCCTTTTTTTTCTTCATGGTTACATGCAATCACAATACAACAAATAAGAATCACAGAATGTCAGGGATTGGAAGGGACCTCGAAAGATCATCTAGTCCAATCCCCCTGCCGGAGCAGGAACCTAAATGAGATCACATAGAAAGGCATCCAGGCGGGTTTTGAATGTCTCCAGAGAAGGAGACTCCACAACCTCCCTGGGCAGCATGTTCCAGTGCTCCGTCACCCTCACTGTAAAGAAGTTTCTTCTGAAGTTTAAGTGGAAATCTAAGAAAAGTTTCAAATTATTTTTTGCAAATATTCTTTCCTTTGTTCCTGTTGCCCAAGTCCTTCAAAGGGAGCTCCAACTACATGCGCACCTTGTGGGCTTAGTGCAGCTGAAAACATATGTTTCAAATTTATATTCACTTCAAATGCCACCTCCTAAGGATTTGTAACCCTGCCAGCTGTGTTTTCATTTGAATACAGCTGTGATCCATCATTACTGACCACATCCTACAGAAGGTAAGAGGGACCAAAAGCTTTCCTTCGCAGAGGTAGAGTTGCCTAAAGAACAGCAGACGGGCTGCTGGTGTGCTGAAATCTCTGCCTGCTTTCCTGAGAAATCATATCTTGGTTTTTTATGTGTGCTCCTCCTGGCTTGTCAGTTGAGGAAAAACCTGTGAAGTGGGGAGGAAATGAGTGAGATGCTGACCTGCAGCTCAGAAGAGACAGAATCCCAAATGCAAATTGTCAGCTGGTGGGAGTAGAGCATATAAGGATTCCCCAGGTTTAAAGTCTTCACATGAGACAAGGTAGGTCCCACCCTCCCCTCCTTTGCTAGCGGTTGAGCTGAAGATCCTCTTCAAATTGGCATGCTGCCTTTGAAAGAGGAGACCTGAAGCATTTCCCAGCCAGACTCTGTAGCCTTCCTATGGCTTTTGATTGCAAAGGCGGTGTGGGGCTCTTAGTACCACTTGCCATGATGTTGATGAGGCAGCTAATTGATGTAACGGGACATAAGATGTGGTGTTTCTCTTTGTAAGGGAAGGACTAAGTTGATCAAAGGGAAAATGGGAAGGAGGCAAGGGAAACAGGGCAGTTTAATTCAAAGTACCCACTCATGCACATTGTAAAAAGGAATCTGAGAGAGGAACTGAGACTTTTTGAGAGTAGCCTCCGATTCCAGTAAATCCAGGCCTGTGCTGGATTTACTCGGGAGGCATTTCTAACCTCAAATCGCCTCTCAGGGACAACTCGTACAAGGGAAGCTATGAAGAATTCACTGGTAGTTTAAACTACTCCAGCAGGGAGTGAAAATGTTGCTTGTGTTCAGGGAGCAACTCCAATGGAAGGATCAATCCTAGAAATGGAGCTTTCTACTTAATCCCAAGTAGGATGGCCAGAACTGCTTTGCCACATACCTCAAGTGTGTAATTATGAAAGCCTAGTGAACTGTGGTCCCAAGGACAAGACTGTGGCTCTCTAGTATGTCAGTTTGGACAACTCCTGGACATATTGAGAATAAATACAAATCTTGGTTTTGGGGAGTTTGTTGGGGGTAATAGGTCTATTAGATACAGAATTCAGAAAACCTTTTTGTCAAGAATCCTAATCTAAAATGGTGTCTGTCTTTAAACACCCAGTTGTCCATAGCAATCACTAACAATCCTGAGATGGAAATGTATTTAGGTGCAAGGACTGAAGATACCATTTATTCAAAGGTAGACACCTAATTAGTGTAAACTGGCAACTGTAAAGACATTGCCTCACTCGGGAACATCTTTATTTCTACCACCTTGTCCCCTCCTCCCCCAGGACCATATGAAATCAAAACTTCCTGGACTTCTGCAGAGCAGCAAAGAGAATGCATACAATCCAGATCACTTCTGCACCAAACCTTCGATTTTGTTGCCCATAAAGCCACGTTCTCTTTGGGAAAGCGGATGGTGAATACAGTACTGTTCATTCACTCAAATCGCCGTTCAGTTCAGGAGCAGGCTGTCGGCTGCTGGTAAATGCTGAAGCGTTTGCTGTGGTTAGAATGGAAGATGGAGAGGACTGAAGGAATGAAATACCAGAGGATCCAGCAAAATCAGCTTAGCACTGGGTGGCTGCAGGGTGGTAGAGGATCAGCGTAAGCCTCTGACATGTGCTAGAGGGAATGTGTGGCAGAAGCAAGCGACTGCTAGTTAGGCTGCCTGTTAACCCAAGGGAACAATGCTCTACTGCTACTGAATAAATTGATTTTCCTGTGTGGTGCATTGTTTTACAGTACTCTAGTACAGCACTCTAAAGATACATTGATAAAGGCACTAACAACACACTGTTCACTATCTCTAAGATTAAAAAAATATGTATTAATTAAAAAAAAAAAAAAGACATTGATTAAATAGGCATCTGTGGCATACAATGGGGAATTACCACGTAATCAAGAGTAGGAAGAAATAAACCCAGCCAAGCCAGAGTTTTGTTTTCTTAAGCCATCTCAGTCAGCTCAGCAGAATTGCCTCACTGTTCCCTTCCATCACAAAAGTTACCTTGTATTTCAGGCCCCTACGGATGCCAGCACTTGACACACCCACAAAAGCCTTGTACAAAGCTGGAAGAACCCCTCTTTTCCTCCTTTTTCAGTTTCCCCATATGCAAGAGGTTAAATAGCTTGCATATTCTTCCAAAACATAAAATTTAGTTCAGTTTAACTCCAGCAGACACACCAAAGACACATTACCTCTTATCTGGGGAAACAAGCAAAGTGAGGTGAGCTTTTACTTTCCTGCTAGGGCCCTGAAACTCCTGCAAAAACATCTTCATATCATCATTTACACCTCTCATTGAACCTTTAACATAATCTGATTCTTCAACATTTTTATTATGGTGCTAAATATTTTTAGGTCTTTGAAACTGTCTCCAAAGCTTTTATGTTTTTATAGCTGACATTACATAAAATTAAGGTTGTACATTCAACCTCTTATTATGTACATATCTTGTCTGAATCGCCTCCTTTGTAGGATTTACCATCCAATTAAAAATAACTCTTAATTGTAGTCATACTCTTGAGCCAGATTGCAAATTAAAGGCTAACCCAGTCTGCCTCCAACAGGACAGGACTGAACAGAAGAACTGTACAAGCTTAACCTAATTCTTTTATGGTGAAGTGAGGAATTTTAAATAGGATTCATTGATGCCAAACCAATTTCACCTCTCTATGCTAGGCTGATTTCTGAAATTCATTTAACAAAATCCAGTCTGAAGATCTTTGCACAAGGGGAAAAATAAGGGCACACTTGAATTTTCTTTTTGGAGACTTCAGAAAGCACACTGAGGACTTTAAGACTGCAACAATAGGTCCAGAGCACACCAGCATTCCCCCATACAACACAGATTGCAGAACATCTTCCAGAAAGAACTCACTAACCCCTCCCTGTGACTCCCTGGAAGCTGAACCTTCAGATACAGCAACTGGAGCCCAGTGGATCGCAGTGGCTAAGGGTCATGCCGTCCTCCATGACTAACAGATCTTGGTTCCTTTCCCCATCGCAGCCTGCCAGGTTTTTCTCTCCTCTGTAGAAGGAAGACACGCCACCTTCACTGCTTCCTTTCTCCCCCTGCATTATCAATTTTGATTAAGCAGTTTACAGATCCAATTGTGGGCTAAACTGGGTACAAAAGGCCTCTCATTCTGCTACACTGCAGGAAGTACTCCCGCAAAGGAAGGGGAGGAAAAAGCAGCCACTATTGGATAACCCATCTGTAGATGGACAACTTTAATGTATCTAACTTGCACAAAACAAGTTTGTTTTAGGACAGCAGCTCTTGTTACTCTCCCCTGATTATGCATTCAACAGATTTAATCCCGCAAAACTCTCAAACTCAGTAACATCCTGTAGCAAATTAAACAGCTCATGCTAGTGTTGGCTCTTCTCACTTTTGCTGCCATCAGTCATTTGCTTGGATGCTCTTTTGTTGTGACTAACAAACAAGCTGACTGAAGGTCCTATCAGTCCCAAGTGAAGACAGGATTATTTCTATGGTATTGCACACTAGATCAGATTTAGATCAAGCAGCAATTTATTTTAAAAAGCCTCCCCCTCCCCCCATTCTATTTTTTAAATGACAATCAAATATAAAGATGAACCGGGAAGGTCACCTTTTGCAAGAAGCAGCAGGTTCCTGGAGCCAGTAAGACTGCAAGAATTATTTCACCATTCACAAATCTGACAAAAAACCCGACAAGTTTTGCATAAGCCCCCTGTGTGCAGAGCTCTGTGACACAACAGAACTGGAAGTGACTGAAAAGATCTTTATAGTGAATATTAAGTAACAAGGAACAGCATTCAATTTCAGATCAATTTCTCAGTTTCCGAACCTGCTGATTTAAAGCACCCTAAATGTATTATTTTCCAGTAATAATATTTTAGTTACCAAAGAGCTAGCCGAGACTTTCAAAGTTGCCTCTGACAAGAAGGATTTGTTCAGTATATTAAAAACCTCAAAATGTAGCAAAACTAAAATTAAACCAATTGGTCTTTTACTAACAGAGGAAAAAAAAAAAGCTAATGGTAGCCATTAACTTGTCAGGGAGCACAGCATTAGAAATATCCAACTCAGGATTAAGTAGTCCTGTGCACAGAAGGATTTTTACTGTGTAAAAAGCATGATCTTTTGGTTACTATGCATTCAATTTTCAAGTACATTTCCACCTGAAGCCTCACCTGGTTTGTTCTAGGAATGCCTTGTGTTCATACAGTCACAATAATGGAATTTGGCAACAGTGCCTATTGCAGACAATCCTTGCTCGCTCACCTCTATCCCTACTACTCTGCCTCCAACTCAAGGATCAACAGCCATCTAAAGACCCAGCCCGAGACCTGCGTAGAGACTGTTCCTTACACCAAAACCTGTGAGAACCAACACCAGGGGCAGGTGGTGACATGGGAACACCAGTTGGTATGTTACACAATTCCAACACAGGCCTCTTATAGTAACATCTCTTCCTGATTATCTCAAGGTAGGGCATTTAAAGGCCTGTTTCTAATTAGACAATGACAAGAGCTCAGACATCATGCTATTAAGTATTTTTAAACCCAGATATGGGTCGAGCTGCTCTTTTCATTTGTTTTAGTGCCCAAGTTTATATTATCAGTAACAGGTGGCTAAATGTAAGCTCATCTTCTCTGGAAACATACTATAGAGTGGGATTCTAACTTCACATTCTGAATGACCTTATCAGAAGCACACTGTACAAAAGAAACCATTACAAGTAAGTCAGTGTTTAAGGAATTTTTATTAAACCAAGAATTTTATAATCCAAATTATGTTTCTTTGCTCAGCTATCAATTCTCACTGTCAACTAAAACAGTGGTGATATTCTGAGCTTTTCCACAGTAAAGAATTACAAAATTAAAGAAAGGAATGCTTTAAATTTTTGTACTGTGCTGAAAATTCTTTTCCCCCGGGTTTATAAAACATTAATTTGTATTTTTTAATTTTACTATTTTTTTTTAGATTTTAAATCAATAAGTAATCTAGGACTAGCATTCGTTTTGCTAGCCCCGGCGTTGCTCTGTACATAAGCTTCAAAGTTTCCTTTCCTTTTTTTATTTATTTTATATTTTGCAATGTTTTTCTCAATATTTAATAGTTTTTCCATGTTTAAATTTTTTTTTCTTCGGTGAAGCGAAGTTCTAGATTGTAGTCCCGGATCTTTCTGCAAACAAAAACAATGTTGTTAGGTTTTAAAATCAAAGCAGCACCTTCTGTTTTCTGACATGCTTTCTGCAACTGTAAGCCTAACAGTACTTTGGACTTTCATGGCACCAATCATACCAAAGCTCTTTGCAAGCCGTGTTATCAGAGATATTGCCCACTTTTTAGAGACATGCAAGTAAAGTATCCCAAGTCTGTGACAAGTCTGACTTAGCAAGACAAAACTGAATGTAGAACTGAAGAGTACTCTGCACAGCATGGCCTTGGACAATGGCCACACACAATACTTTTTTACTCTAACTTGACTGCAGGTCACCTCTACTCTTAAGGCCAGCATACTAAGGCTCATCAAATAACTAATCTAGCAGTATTTTCAATTTCCAGTTACTAAAACATCATGGTCTCAAAGTCTGGGCATCTTAGTTTAGGACAGACAACTTAATAAAGTACTTGTTTATCTCCAGTGTGAAAGTGTCACTAGTGAAAAAAAAAATATGGAAAAAGATACAAGTGAGGAAAAAACATGACTCAGATTCTGCCTCCAAAAGGAAAGCTGCAGAAACTAAAAGACCAAGAAAAAAAAGAAGAAAATTTTAAGTGATCAAATGGTAAAGCAGGCATCTTCAGCTGACACCTATAAATGTGGAACGTAAGTTCATAGATAGGGAAAACCTAACTGGACTGAGTACAGAATAGACTCCTGTATCATTCTCAATCCACAACATTTTCCCCTTTCAAAATTATCAAGATACCACTTTTTGCCTTTTCCTCTCCTGTGAAATTAAGATACTTCTGCCCCACAGAAGGCAATAAAGAAAAGTGGTATTTTAACTGACATTGAAGTTAAATTCAACAAAATGTGAAGTCAAGACAATAGGGAGTTTAGATTTTAATTACTGTATGATTTTAGATTTTGGCAAGTATATACAAATTATAGTATAAATAAGCTATTTCATTTCTAAGGAAAACCAGGGTTGGAGTATCATTTTAAGCTTACTTCAATTCCACAAGTTCCTCTTGAACAACAGTATGAATAGCAGCATTTGACAGAACTGCCCATTTTTGCACACATGCCTGCAACTAATTCCAGCTAAATACGCTGTTATAAACAATGATTTAATTCCAGCTAAATACACAAGACAATGTCAGGAGCATTTGCTAACCAAGACCTACAGAACTGGACAACAGGACTGAGCACAAAATTTGTTTACAACTGTGATCATAGCTGCTACCTTCTGTGGCTGCAAATGACATACAGCATGGAATCATGCTGCTTGTAAGGGCATGGACTAAAGACTATTGCCCCAGTCAACCTATCAAACTACAGTGCTCAGAAAACTTACTTATTAAACACTTGGAACCCCAGTGGGATTATTAACTGCCTTTTGAGCAGCCTCTTTAGCTTGGTGGGCTTGTAGTACGGCTACAGCTTCATCAACCTGTTAAGTAAAAAAGAAAAATTAATATCTTAGTAATTTCTGTATATTTAAGTTAATGAAAAAGTTCAGATTATACATACAAACAATGCCAGCATTGTTAAAAAGAAAAGGACACCATCACAAGAGATTACACTAGCAGTAACATTCAGTTCCTGCTAATTAAGTCACTGCCACCCTCTGAAAGAGGATATTCTAACTTCTCACCGTGGGCCACCGTTGCACTGCTGCTACTCCACTGTGCCAGCATAAACACCTGTTAAATCAGTGCAGACTTAACTGCTGACAAAACTAGTGGAATGCAAAAGTCCACCCACCTTCGAACGAAGAGACTCAGGAGACTCGAGCATGTGGAGGAGTTCAGAGTTGTCAATCTCCAACAACATACCAGTGATCTTACCCGCCAGAGTAGGGTGCATGCTTTGAATAAGAGGAAAGAGACGTTCACCTAGAGAAAACAAAGTTAATCAGAGCTTTCATCTGACAACAGCCTAGATTTAAGGGAAACAAATCCCTTGTTCTACTGCTAAAACCATTTATTCTGCATTTTAAGATAGATAAAAGAGTACTTTGACTGTCCTTCTGCTACAAGGCTTAGAGAAAGGTATCATGTACATACCTAGCATCTGCTTTTGTTCTTGTGGAGGGGCAGAAGCCAACATGGAAGCAGTCAAGGGTTCCTGACCTTGCACATGGACAGCAGGCTGCAAATTAAATCAACACCATTTCAAGATTAATTTCTAGTTCCTAATTAGGTGCAGCTTCAAATATCCACCGTTCCACAACTCAGCATAAACAATGCCTAGGCTGTCAGAAACGCAGAAGAAATCACAACTAAGTCAATTTAATCAAATAGTGTTGGTTAGTGCTGAGTGATGCTGGAGATTAGTATCAACCACTCCACTGTGGGGCAAACACAAGAAGAATTCAGGCTAAGGTATCAAGCAACTGGAAAATATGAAATAACACAGGATCACATCCTGTCCCAGGTGAACTTGAAATATACTTAAAACACCAATGCTGTAATTCTGCTGCCATAATGCAGAGCCTCAATTCTAGAATAACAAAGACAACTCTCTATCATAAGTGCCTCCCTGCCACCCTCCTCTGCAAAAAACACCAGCAGAAGCATGGACCAGTTCCTAAAATTACATACCTGCTGCATAGCAACCTGTGGCTGTGTATTAAGATGCTGTTGAGGATTACGAACACCTGCAGCGTATTTATATTGTGGTACTGTGCGTACAGCAGGAGTAGCTGCAGTAGCTGCTGCTGCGGGACGTGGGCCCATTGTTTGTGTTGATGTATTAGCTGAAAAAATAATGTAATTCCATATGTGAATAATTTTTTTATTTGGGCTACATTTTTATTTAGCCTGTACAAATTAAAAACAGCAAACCAGCCCAAACTGAAAACCTAATTTAGGTACTTAGTATTATAGATTAATCTCAGTAGTATTTTTAACTGTCACCATCACTGCTCATATCTGAAGATTCAAAGCTCAAAGTTTACTGGATGTTAATTTCTATTCCACTAATGAATTGCTTTTCTTACATGCTATTGAAAAAAAGATCTATGAGAAAACATTTACTTTGGTTGAGTATAAATTTAATTGCATTCTAATCTCAAGAGACACTTGATTTCCTGAGCACATTACACATCGATAGTCATCCTAAAAAAAAGATACTTTCATAAAGTAGGTAGCTAAAACATATTACTGCTTAATACATTCAGAAAGAATTAAGTTTCCATTACAATCGGTTCTGGTTCATTCAGTGATGTGCAGATTCTGTATACATAGCACTGGCTCACAGTATTCTATGACAAAATAGTAAGAGCTAAAATTCTATCATCTCAGTATTTCTACATGTAACCTATTATTACAATTGCCACAACAACGTTTAGAAGTGGCAGAAGCTGTCACACCGTACTATTAAAACGCACGCTAAAAGAAGAAATGCTTCATGCTAAAGAAATGGGACCACAGCAGAGCAGGACTCTTTGCTGGGACAGTATTTAAAGTAACTACTAGGTGATACTAGCTTACTCATATAGTAAGAGCCAGAAAAGGAGGTAAGTGTTACCTCATGTGATTTTGAACTTACAAATGCTTTACAGAGGTCATTCTGAATCAGCTAAATTAAACAAGAAACTCACCAACACGTTGTGTTGACATGACTCGTGGAACTTGTGAAGAAGCTGGTCTCATGGTACTAAATGGTGGTCTGGGTGCTGCTGGGCGGATAGCACCAGGCATGTTTTGGAAAGCTATGTTTTAGAGAAAATATATCAAGTTACATGCTGAAACACTGAATGGTGAGAAGAGTTCAGAAGCAATACCACTACCATGACAAAGAGAAGACTGATAGTATGGAGTTTACTGCAATCACTGAAAAGAGGTAAAGAAGTGACTTACGATGAGGTCTGGCACCCTGAGCAGTCCAGCGAGGACTAGGTCTAGCAAGTTGAGCAAGTTGATTAGCAGGATAGTATGCAGCACGGTTCTGAGTCTGTCAAATATAAAAACATTGTGTAACTTTGTTATCTTTGAAGGCCGTGCTGAACAGTCCATTACCTTCCTGCTATGAAATCGGAATGCTGAAATTACACATGCTAACAGTTATATTTACTGTTAAACCTAAACAGATTTGATACACAGTACAAAACATTCAGCTACTCATATCTACACATACCTGTGGGATAGCTGCCATGAAGTAACCTGAAGGAGGTGCTGGTTGGTAAGGGTTGATGACAGGATTAGGTACTGCTCTTACACTTGCCATTCTCTGCATATACTGGTTGGTGAGATGAGCTTGGCGCTCTTCTTTACGCTGGGCTAGAGCTACATATAATGGTTTAGTAGCCACAATTCTACCGTTCATTTCTGTGACAGCTTTGGTCGCTTCTTCTGGCGATGAAAAGCACACAAATCCAAATCCTTTGCTGCGGCCACCTTCCATCATGACCTGTCAGTACAAAATTTACTTTTAAAGCAAGAGAATGTTGTATCCATCCCTACTCAATTTGCATGAGTTTCTTTTTTCAGCTTACTAGAAGTGAGACCACAGATTTAGTTTACTGCACTGATTTATAAAAGGGAATATAACTGCTTAATTAATAGCTAACTGTTTACTGAACATAGATTAAAATCTCAGTGCAGTAATAATGAGCACATTATTGCACTGAAAAGATGTAATTTTTCCTCACATTAGTACCAGTTTATTTCAAGAAAGTATGATCAACTGTGTTTAACCTGAGATGTACAATAACCTAGAAAGCAGATGATCACGTATAAAGTATACAGTCACAATTATAAGTGACTGGGTCACATCTGTTAGTTGATGAAATAAATCACCCTTCCTTGGTGAAGGATCAGTTCATTTTCAGAGAAACAACAAGCACAATCTATAAACTTTACCTTTGCACTAGTGATTGTACCAAATGGGGAGAATTCTTTTCGAAGACGCTCATCATCAATCCCATCATCAAGATTTTTCACGTAAAGATTTACACCCTAAAAAAAAAAAAAAAAAAAGCAAGTTATTTCTGAAAGCAAATGGACTGTGTAAATCTAAAAACATCACGAAGTTAGTCCTCTTGAATTAAAACTGAACCTGGTATCTGGTGATCCTGTCCTGCTTCATTTGTTCAAACTTGCGCTTCAGCTCCGTCTGTCTTTCCACCTTTTTCTGAGCCCGGCCAACATAGATTTGTTTCCCATTGAGCTCTTTTCCATTCATCTCGTCTACAGCCTTCATTAACAAACAAGAGGTTAGCAGTGCTTTGTAGTCCAGTGTTTTTCAGGCATACAAGAAAACCATAATTCACATATAAAAAAGTTACATAAGGTTTACAAAAAAAGAGCCCATTAATTTAAAATATAACTAGCTGAAACAAAATACCCCAAGACTTCTCTGCTTAAAGTAAAATGGAAATTGCTTTTTGAGTGTGCTTCTGGTCAGTTAAAGAAAAGTCACAAGGGATGCAAAAAAATTCCCTCATTTGAAGTTGAAAAAAAAAAATCAAGTCATATAACGAAGAATTATTTCTTCGGCTTTATCTTGCTAAAGGCAGAGAAAAGAAAGCAAATTAATTTGAAAAGTTCTAATTTACACACCTGACTTCTGTTTTTAAAAGTAACATCTGAAACTGTAGTATCTATCAGATTTTCTTATACTATATGTTAAGCTACAGCTGGCAAGTATGGCTTTTTAAAAAAAATTTTATCTTCCATTAAAGAGTATGAAAATATGAACTTGTTTCCTTCATGTTGTTTTGAGTTACAACTATTAAGAGGTGAAAAATCTGGCACAGACTTACTCAATTAATTTAAAACCCGAAGTCACCAGTTTATTTTTATTACCTTCATGATCTAAGCCATCAAGCACTTATATTTACTGAGATATTGGAATTTTATGTTATTTAAAACACCCAACACGTGATTCTGACTACTGTAAGAGAAACAATTCATCAATGAATGTATGCAAGACTGAACAATGTAGATGCAAGACAGACAGGATTTTTTCTAATCTCTTGCTTGTACACTTGCAGTACTGACAAATCACCAAAATGCCTTTTGAAAAGCAACTTCGTTTGTTGCCCTGATTTGTTCTGTGCTGAGTTTTTCTCCTGATGCCATGTCCCTACTGCCACAGTCAACTGACACATCAGAGCAACCAGCTGACAGAGAATGAAGTTATGCAGCATAAAAGCATGTTATACACATGAATTAAAAGGACCCTTCTTCCAAAATTACTCTTTGGAGTAAAAGCAACAGCATAGAGCTCTATGACTATTTTGTCACAGCTCTGCCAAACATGCTCCGTAAAACTAACAGTTTTCCTGCTGACTTTGCAGTGCTGAAGTTTGAAAACACAATACTTTTGGCCTTGCACAAATGTTTTGTGCAACCAAATTAGATCCAGTGATTCATCTGGGTTTCACAGAGATGCTCCTCAGATCAACCGACATTTGCTCAGAAGAAAGCATTCTAAATGACAGAAAACTATGCTAAGTCATTTAGGAAGCAGGCACTTGTTTTTGCAGTGTCCTTGATCAATTAAAAACGCTTAATGAATTCACAAGACTTGAAATCAGTAGATGAAAGATATTATTTGGGTCTCAGTTATAGAATTCCTAAAATGAAGTCCAAAAGCTTACTTTTTGGGCATCTTCATGTCTTTCAAAACTAACGAAGCCAAAGCCTTTGGATTTTCCACTCTCATCAGTCATAACTTTCACACTTAGGGCAGGACCTAAAAAGAGAAAGAAATACTTATGCTTCATATACAGAGTGTATTATCTTCATATTTTGAACATCCTGTTTAGAATTCTTAACATTTAGTTTGTTTCACTTGTATTTCAAAGGACTCCTGCACCAATAATAGTATCTAGTAAGCATCATTCATTTATATAGAAGTGCTAATTTGCCCCGATGCTGAACTTCAGTCATTATGGCTGAAGTCTGCCACGTTGAATTTCTTTCCTACTGTATTTTCAACCAAAATGGGGTAGGAATTTCACCTCACAGTGAATGAAACTGTTTTTCTCATTTTAAATCAGGACACTTAAAAAGCATTAGTGCTTCTGTCCTTTGAAACAGGTACTGAGAGCCAGAGAGGAGGCCTTTCTGTTAGGTATATGCTTCACCATTTCTCCCGGTGAAAGGCCAACCTAGTTCAGCAATTCCCAGCCTTTGAAAAATTGCAGTTCACAAACTCAATTGAGACAGGTATTATCAGCTAAATTTGCTGCCGTTTCAACCACAGATACTTCAATAGTGGAAAGGAATTTCCTGTAAATGCTGCTTAGGGCTGGTACAGAATATCTCATGTACAAGGCTTTGTCTTGCTCTATATGATCTCCACTGGAGAACAGCAAAAGTGTGAAGGAAAAAAAATACAAAAAAAAAAGCTGAGGCTGAAAATAAAATAGATGTGCCCTATAAACCACTATAAGAATCTGTAACTGAATTAAGGACTTTGCCATTTCCTATTTCGAAGGTGACACATCATATATATTACTAGACCACCATCATATGCCTGCCATAATTTTGCCCCACGCATAACCAAGGATCAAGACAGAACCAAATGGCTTGCCAATGGAAAAGTTCCTTATCATTTCATATTAGGTCAGCCACCACAATGCAACTGAATAATGAAAGCAGAGATACTCTGAGTAAAGGTAAGTCTGCAGATCAATGAAAGCAAAGTAAACTTATTTGTCACGTATCCTTTAGTGAATTCGTAACGTCAATCTGTACTAAACCAGAAAACACTTCTGTTTGCAACTTTAAAAAATTTGCAAAACCCATTCAAAAGACTATTTAGGACACACTATTTTCAGACTATCAGAAACAATTCTGATGGCAGAAGTATATTTATGCTATTCTGGCTATTTAAAATTCTGCAGTGGATATTACTACACTTGAATCTGAAACTTTTCAGTAACTGTTTTAAAATTTTTTTAAATCAACATCAACCAACCAGCTGATTCCTTCTGTTATAAGGCACCATACAGATAAGAAGTAAGCTGAAGTTCACTCATGTTTATATAAAGTTTAAGACATTACCAAACTTGCCAAAGAGTTCCTTAAGTCTCTCATCATCCATGTCTTCTCCAAAATTCTTGATGTAAACATTGGTGAACTCCTTTGCTCTGGCTCCGAGCTCGGCCTCACGTTCTTTGCGGGATTTAAACCTTCCAACAAACCTAGTTTCAAGAGAACAGAACAGTGTAGATTAAAGCAAGTCTGTCAAAGTTTAAAATTCTACTTTAATCCTCTTGCATCATATTTTATTCTTCACCATCTAATTTTTCATTATAGGCATGGAATTCTTTAGATAAAATACTTATGAACAATTTCACTATGCTTTGCTGTGTCAGTGTGTTGACCACAGTTACTAACATAAAAATGCTTCCAAGCCATTGGCGAGACTGTTCATTCCTATAAAACAGCCTCTGACAACAGGAGCTGGACAATGCAAAAGAAGACTAAGTAAAGTGGCCAAACAGAAATTCTAGGTATCAGCATAATCCCTCTGCTGTACTAAAAACTTGGTAGCCTTAAAGCAGTTACCGTTCTCAAATGCAGCTTTTAAGCAAGGGATAGTTAACTGAGCTCCCCTACTCCCTCCCTGACACATCTTTCCAGGCTACATCAAAGTAAGACTTTTGTTTGTTTTGTTGTGTGTGTTTTTGTTTTTTTTCAGGGGGGGGCAGTATAAATAGTTACAGAGAAATAAATAGTTGAGCATGCTCTTTAGTGAAATAACACTGCAAATTGGCTGAGTCACTTCATACCGCCAGAGAAAGAACAGAAGCTGAACACAACACCTTGCGATCCAAGGAACTGCTCTAATACAGAAGTTACGTGGCCAACACTGATTTCTGATTGCAGTATTTTGCTCTCAAATTGTATTGTACTGTCCAACTTTACAGTTCCAAATCTAACAAATCCAATAAATTAGCATCCAGTAACTTGACATTTTCTTAAATCTTAAACTTCACTAGATTTACAGTAAGCAAGGATGGCAACAATGAGTGCAATGTGTTCAGCAGATTTTTATAGTGAGTGACGTACTTTAAATTCACTTTTAAAAGGCTAGCCTGAATAGAAATTCAAACCAAAATTAACTCTCATGATGTATTTTACCAAACAAAGTTTATGTAAATCATGTACTTTTACAACTACATGCTGACCTTTTTTTACTAATTTAAAAAGGTCATATAAAGACGGAAGCTGAGTAAAAACATCCACAGTATGCCAGTCAAGTGCAGAATAAGCAGGAAAAGTTTCAAAATATATGTTCTCCCTGTATGTGGCTTGATCCATCCCTCTCTGTGTGTAAAGTAATCCACAATGGCAAGCTGGCACTGATTTCTGTTACCCTTTTTCCAAACCCTCTCAAGTATTTACAGAGCTATTCTTTTGCAACTATACCAAACAGCATGACAACCCCTCAGGCATAGCTGTGGGCACACTGGGCCCACTCCCCCTCAAGCCCAGGTATCACTAACCAAGTCACCAAATAGCCTTTTTTCCCCCTACAGTATAAGAACAGTGATAGCACATCAGGTTTCTGTAAGTTTTCTTTTCTACTATTTCCTAGATATGCCTATTAACAGACATCTGAGTAACTCTATATAGAGTTTGAAGTTTCATCCAAAAATGGGTAACGTAATTATCTCAACTCTTATAAAGGAAGTATTATTTGGAATATCTGATGGATTGTGTTTTATTTCAGACCAGTAAGATCAGAAAATTAGAGAAGTTCCCGCACCCTCATTACAGCACTGACTTGTAAGACAACTAATACAACATTTTTTCCCCCCTGCAGTCTAATATTAACATTTTCTGAACTTTTTCTACCTTGAGAATAGGCAGGTGATACAATTCACAGTATTCCTAGCACTAAACTTCTTTAAAATTATAAATGTTTAGAACAACCTACCTTTTCTAGGTAAGCTTTAAATATCCATCCACTATAAAATAAATTTCAGCCTGTTGATCCCCAACTACGTATTTATGTACTTACACTTTGCGGTCATTAAGCAGCATACCATTCATTTTTTCAATAGCTCTTTCTGCAGCTTCTTGTGTCTCAAAATGTACAAATCCGTAACCCTTGGATCCATTTTCATCACATACCACCTATCAAAGAAAAAGCTTGTTGTAATACCCATGGAATGTTTCCAGTGTAAATTGAGGGGGTTTTGTGTCAAACCATTAAACACACTAATAATTTTCCACTAACCTTACAAGACAGGATGTTTCCAAAAGCAGAAAATGTGTCATACAAAGCTTTGTTATCAATTGATTTGTCCAAATTTTTGATGAAGATGTTTCCCACACCACTTTTGCGTAGAGACGGATCGCGCTGAGACCACATGATGCGCACTGGTTTGCCTTTAATGACGTCAAAGTTCATGGTATCCAAAGCTCGTTCAGCTAGAAAACCATGACAGAATTAGTAGGAAAAACTAAAGTTATCTTAATAAAAAGCACACAAACATAATTTAAATACAATTCTTCATAAAATTTTTACTACTTTAAGTCCAGCAACACAGAAACCCAAACATCCAATATAAATAAACCCCACTGTTTTATGCAAGTAAAAACGGGCAAAAACTCCTCAGCAAAAGCTCACTTAGAAGAAAGGGAAGAGCAAAAGTCAGCTGAACAAGCTGTAGAAATCCCAGTACCCTAAAGGATTGGATCCCACTATGAAAAGATGGTACCATAACAGGAGAAGATGTATCAAGTGATGGCAATTACGTCCTACTCCAGAGAAGGAAAACTCTTAACATTTGTGAAAATCAGATGGACACTCCTACATCACATAGATGTACCTTGTAACAATAAAAATGCTTATAGGATTTTTTAGGGGTACAGCTGGGCCTATATGAGGCCTTTTGCAAACATTACATAGGAACTCCAAAACTGCCAATACCCCTAAACTGACACAATTCCTTTGCTAGGTGGAGTTCAAGCCTGGTTCAGGCAGCTATTCCAGACAACTCCTTCCTTAGTGACAAAAAAATATCTGTGACAGACTTCTTGGCAAGGGACAGTTCAAAGAGATTTAAAACCAGCAATTTTAAAAATGTGAAATTATATGTATATTAAAAGCTCGTGATGAAATACATACAAGCTCAATGAAGGAGCAAGCATTAAAACAGCAAAACAAAGTAACGTGAACCAGGTTTTGTTACTTCAGTGAAGCAGTTTTTCCAGTAGAGCTCCATAACTACCTTTTCAAAGCCTGAATTAAGATCTCAGTATATTTAGACAGGGAAGTATCAAGACTCATTCAGTTTTCGTACGTCCCTTCAAAGCAGCAAGACATGACTGATGTGTTAAGTCAACGAGGTACTTAAGCAAGAAAGAGCAATAGTTCTCCAGCATGGCAGACATATTTTATGATCTCTTACATTAGCTCCTTTTCATTGGTGTCCCTGTACATCTGGAAGAACACTGAAAAAAGTCCCAATAAATACCTGAAGTCACAGCCATCAGGACTAACTCACTTCACTGCAATTTGCACTTGACAGAGGAATGTGATAACAAGACTGACATCAGTTTAGTTTGAGTTTAAAAACAGTAACCAAGTCAGTTAATTGGTTTTCTTAGGAAAAGGATCAAGGACTTATCACACTGTGAAAATCCTTATTTTACATTTTTGTTAAGTGCTGCTTTTATCTTTAACTATCATTGGATACCATGGCCAAACAAAATTTACAACCAGCCTCCAGTTCAGCTGGTACACTACATTTTATGTCCTTTCTTGACGTGTTTTCAGATTCAAAGTGAATTTGCAGATTATATCCCCTGAAAGATATCTGTAGAACTTAACAAGACAGACATCGAATACTTTCTTATTAAAAAAAAAAAAATCTATTGATACTATTATAGTCACATGATAGTAGAAAGTCAACAGCTGATTTAAGCTGAAGCCACAAAAAAATATAAGCACTGGCAGTCTTTTAAATAAGTTAACAAAGCTTTCACAAACTTTGATAGAAATTAAGCAGGAGAGAAAAGACAACCTAGGTACTGGTAATGAGAAACAAAAAGCACTGGAAGGCTTTACAATACAAAAGGAAAAGAAAAAAAAAGATGGCCAAAAAAATAAGAACTGTGGATATCAGACTGGCCACAGTAGAAACATTCAACACTTCAGCATTGCCCTGGAAATCATTAGAATTATTACTGCCAGCACCAGCGAAAGTGCCAGCAACAAACAGTTCATTATTTCCAGAAGTAGTAATAGGGCTTCCTTTACTAGAAAAGAGGCTTTTTCTAATTCATGCTAATTGCTTCTAGAATAATCCTGACACTCCTCAAAAATGCGTGTTCCTGGACACATTTCCCAAACATCTGACTCCAAGTGGGTCCATGCTAGCCTTCACAAACATTACCACGCTCAACTAAAAGTGAGTGCAGATCTTGGATCACTGCAATTTCTCCATAAAGACAAGGACAGCATGGAAGCTCTCAACAGCTCTCCTCATCTCTTCTATGGAGTAGAAGCACAAGAAATTTAAAGATTTCTGCTTAACCAACACCATACTGCCACTCCACAACAGATTTTAAAACAGTACTAGAATACCTCTACAACCACATACAAACTACTCATTAAAATTCACAACTAGTAAAACTGGCTTCCTGCCATTATATTTCAGCCACAAAAGGTCGCATTTGCAGGAGGCAATGCCATTCAGCAGTTAACTTGTTACCAAGTGGACACACCTACCCATGCTGTACTTTTGCTGATTCTGCTGGAGCTTTTATTGAATGAGTCACCAGTTCTCATTTTAGTTGTGAGCAACTGGACAGTCCAGTAGCAATTTCAAAATCACACGGCATATCCGCTTTAGTAACAATTTCAAAATCACATGGAATATGCACTTAACTGTGCTAAACATGCATGGCAATAGCTGTGAAGTAGTAAGCCTCTGAAATGTAAGCATTCCAAAAATCTGAAGAGAGAAGTGCAGCTTTAGGTTACTCAAGAATGTGTCTAGTTTAGTGATTAAACAAGACTGTCTGGGTTTTACTCTGGACTATGACTCAAATTCGGAAAAGTCACAGCTATGAAGTGTGTGCATACCTCACAAATGTGTCACCAGGCCTAATTAGTTTCTCTAAGAGCTCTGAGATCCCTAGTTTACAGGCAGCTACTAAAGTCAAACACATCTTCAAAGACATTTTCAAAACCCGAGCTAGTTGTTACTGGCTCTTTAATAAGCATAGCCCAAGATGTAGCTAAGAATTAGGCTAAACCAAGAAAAGGCAGCTAGTTTGGAATCAAAGTGAAACCAGTATTACTGTATGAATAACCATTCATCCTCAGAGCTCCTGTTCCAATGTTTCAGTAAATGGACAGAATGATCTATTAAAAAAAAAAAAAACAACAAAACAGCAAATGCTTTTTAGGTATTTCCCAAGAACATCAAATTCTAAAAATGTTGCATAAGTATAAACACACAATATCATTTGAGCATATTTTAAACAAGTGCTTCCAGATATATGCCAGATGCAAGTTTGATACAGGTGAGAAATACTTTTATCTGAACTAGACTAGGTGTAGACCACAATGTGTGCTTCCCAAAGCCTGAAAAATACTTGGAATAAGAGCACTTTTATGAGGCACATTCTCAAACTCTGAAAGCAAGCACCGCTCAGGTGAAAAAGGTGTATCTGTTCCCACATTTGACAAATGACAAACTAAGTCACAAAACACAGGGTTGAACAGGTTGCTCAACTCATGACAATGATAAAGCCGGTGCTCACAGAATTCTATAAGGAGGAGAAGCATTTCAATCACCTTCAACTTCTGCCCTGACATTATCATATCAGAGCACTCAACTGTGCTAACCCTTTATTTTTCTTTGTGAGAGTAAACTGTACCATAGGGTTTTATCAAATGAAAGCAAAGTATGTTAAAACAAGCATTCAAATCCTAAACAATAGCTGAATAAATTAAAAGCTCTCTGAAGTGAGAAAGCTGATAACAGGTGAAATATCTGCCCATTAAAAAGATGAGACAGTAACTTTTACTACTTACATACAGATATCATCGGCACACCAAAGTCTGATCTGATAATGGCTATATACCAAAGCCAATTTTGAAAGCCAGTTAATCTAATTGCTTGAAAAGTTTGTAATTCAAATCTCTCACTTTCATACCCTTGAAAATAAGACCATTATAATAGAAAGCTGTTTACTTAACTGTACTTGAAATTGACTATGTTCTAGCTGGGCAAATTATTTTTTTCTTTTAATTGGACTTCACCAAACTTAGAAGTGTTCATATTCGGTTCTTTTATCAAAATACCTCCAAATGAACAAGCTGGTTTGCCAAGATTAGCACAAACGTGACCAGAAAGAACTAAATGGAAAGTTTCTTTACTGATGTAACTTTAGACAACCAGCAACACGTTGTGTAAAGCAAGTTTAACAAAAACACAACTTGGGAAACACAACGTCAGAGAGTTTACTGCAAAGAGAAATGGATCAGAATCAGTTTGCTACATGAAGAGCAAGCAAAGGAGGCCCAAGTGATTTCACTCCCTCCCTACACCTGACAGACTTGCCACGGTGTTTTAACGCATTTCGCTTCCGCCTGTGCTTTGACTGGACGTCCATGAAACTACCAAGCCATCCTGGAACGTCCCACTTCCTCCTTTTGGCCCCTTAATCACGCACACACACCCAGCTCCTGCGTACTTATTAAAAGGTGCTAATGACTATTATGTTCTCCCCAAGCCAGCCTTCAATCTCGGGTTCCTGAGGGAG
>NW_010288034.1:0-1903 GCF_000700745.2 Antrostomus carolinensis
TATTCCTCCCCAGGTGAAGGATCCTACACTTGCCCTTCTTCAACTTCATAAGGTTCTTCTGTACCCAACTCTCCAGCCTGTCCAGATCCTGCACCTTCTGGTGTATCAGCCATTCCTCCCAGTTTAGTGTCATCAGCAAACATGGAAGAAGTGCAGGGTGGGGAGGAGGAACATAAAAAAATCCAAGGAATGTAATTTTAGGGTGGAAGCGTCTTTATGGAGGCGGCAGCTGAGCTACGACCATGTGGGAATTCAATGTTATTTCCAGGACCAGGAAAAGCCCAACCTTTAGGTGATCCTGGCCAAGAAGAAGATTTCAAGCTCTGAAGTGATTAAGAAGGACATCACCGTGAGGTCAGCCAAAGCTGCGTGGCTGCTGTTAATTTAGGAACGAGGTATCAATGGATTCAGAGCAGTTTTGCACCTGAAAAATAAGGATTTAGGGGTTGGGGTGAGCAGTGAAAACTCCAGGCAGAAGGAGACAGCCCGTGTCTGTCCTGAGAAGCTCTGGTCATGGTGTGAGCTGGGCCAGAGCTGGTTCTGTTCAGCAGCTGGAACAGCGCTGGGGTTTGGGTTCAGATGGGGTTTGGTAGAAGAACGTTGATCACACACCGATGTTTTCAGTTGTTGCTGGAAGCTGAAGGACTTTGTGTTTTGCTGGTCTGTGAGATCTCAGGGGTGAGGAACATTGAAGTGAATCAGCTCCATGGGCATTGGGCTCTGCCAAGGGGCTGTTCCATCTCCTGTCCCCCATGGGCAGGAGATTCAGGAGAACAGACAATGATTAAATTGTTCATCTCTCTCATTATTAAATTGTTCAGTCTCAGGATTGTGGCTCCTCCAGGATCGTGATCTGGGAACGGGCCAGGCTGGGTCGGCGGGTGCTGAGCGATGGCACTGGGCACTGCTCATTTGCATATTTTATTACTATTATTATGATCATTACTATTTTAATATCAATCTTATTTTCATGTTTATTTTCTTTCCATGATGAAATTGTTCTTCTCTCACCCTACGAGTCTCCTTCCCCTCGCCCTCCAATTCTCTCTCCTACCCCCTGGTATGTCGATGTCTCCCTGCGTTCCCAGAAGCATCTTCTCTTGCTGCTCCCCTTGCAGACCCTTGAAAATCAGTAAGAAAAAGACTCTCAAGCTGCAAAGCACCCGCACAACTAAATGTTCTTGCTCAGAAGAACCCAACCTTCTTCTCACCACCTTGTTCTCATCACAGAGATGTTCCCCAATACATCCAGCCTGGTCCTCACCATTCCACTTGAACCCATACAGCTGGAGCAGCAAATCCCTCCATGGGGATCATGGAATCATGGGATGTTGTGAGCTGGGAGGGACCCACCAGGATGCTGGAGTCCAACTCCTGTCCCTGCACAGGACAAGCCCAACATTCACACCATGTCCCTGAGGGCCTTGGCCAAATGCTGCTGGAATCTTGTCAGGCTTGGTGCCATGAGCACCTCCCTGGGGAGCCTGTTCCAGTGCTCCACCACCCTCTGGGTGCCTCAAGAACCTTTTCCTCATGGTCAACCTCACCCTCCCCTGCCACATCTTCCTGCCATTCCCTCTGCTCCTGGAAACAGGAGAGCGACAGGCAAGTGCAGATAAACTGAGACTGACCCGAGGGGAGAGCAGGGAAAACTGTTCCCCTCACAGCGAAATGAGCTGTAAAAAACAGGGAAATTGGGAATATTTGTTGTTCTTTCACCCTGAGTCATGTGGACAGTTCATAAAACTGCAGGAGCTCAAGTTTTTCATGTTTTTGCTGAACATGATAAAGTGACGTGTCAGTCAGAGCAGAGCAGCACCAGGTCACCTGGTGGGATTCAGCAACCCCTCGAGATCCCAGGACACTCAGAACCACAGAATCCCAGAATGGCCTGGGTTGGAAA
>NW_010288035.1:0-3168 GCF_000700745.2 Antrostomus carolinensis
TGGTGGGTGATGCAGAAAGATGGGGAAGTCCTGTGTGTCCTCAAGAAGATTTGATTTTTGGGTGAAAAAAGCTGATGAATTCCTGTATCATCATCGTTACAGTTGTTGTGTGTTATACTAACATATTTGTTTTGAGAATCTCCCCATGTTAATGCAGAATGAACTCTGATGGAACCAGAGCTGGTACCCAATGACACCTTCAACCGACAGACCCTGAGCACGGACCACACGAGATACACCAACTAGAAGCTCCAGATACAGCAGGCAACAGAGACAGCACAGCATCCTCCTGCTGTGTCCAGTGTCACCTCCTCCATCGACTGCAAATTCTGCATTATCTCTTCTGTGGAAAGACTGTCATGACAGAGAGAACCCAAGGTAATGGACTAGATGAACTCAATAGACATTTTGAAGGAATGATCCATAAACTAAGGGGATGATATTTGTGTATATAAGTATATATAGATAGAAACCTGAGCATGACTTAAATGGTATGGAATAAGGGGTGGATATTGTCCTGGTTTTGCTAGGATAGAGTTAATTTTCTTCTTAGTAATTAGAATAGCTGTATTTTAGTTTCAGTGTTTCAGGTCAGACATATTATGAGAACATTGATAACAGTACTGGTGTTATTAGTTGCTGCTGGAGCTCAAGGCCACCCTGTTTGGCTGCTTCACAGCTGCATTAGGACTGGGAGGGAGAAGCGCAGTGAATAGCAAACCCCAGAACTGGCATTTGGATGTGCCAGTGAGATATTCCATATCATATCCCGTCATGTCAGTACATTAACCAGGGATGACCAGAAGACAGGGGTATTCTCTCAGGGATCGCTCAGGCTCTCGCCCTTCTGGGGTTTCGGTTCAGGACTGTCTCGGCTCCGGGATCGTTAGCTGGCACAGGCCGGGCATCGGTCAGCGGGCGGTGAGCACTGTGCATCACTCATTTGTATAGTCTGTTATCACCGTTGTTATCATTATCATTTTATTTTAATTAGTAAATAGTTTTTATCTCAACCCATGAGTTTCCTTGCCCTTCTTTCCAATTCTCTCCCCTACTCCCTGGGTGAGGGAGGGGGAGGGTGATAGAGCAGGCTGTGTTTGTCTGCAAGCTGCAAACCAAAAGGGTGAATCCACCCAAACCACCACATATGGGAATTACTGTTTTATGTCACAAAGGAGATAAAATTTGGTGGTTACAGTTGGGTCCCTTCCATTCTATGTTCTTGTCTGAACAACATTTTACCCTCAGCATCCTTGTGACTATCATATTGTAGTTTATTAGCAATATTTTAATAAATGAGGCTGCCAAAATAGCCTTGTATCAGCAATTGGTGAGTTCTTTTGGTCCCAATCATACACTCTGTACAAGGCAGCGGGAGGAAAACTTAGCAAGGAGAAGAGTGGTGAGGAGAGGGAGATTAATGACTGTGCCCTTCTGAGCCTGCGGAAAAATCCATACCTGAGTGTGACTCAGGAAGTGTACTGCAATTTAAGTCATGCTCTGTTTAAATTGCCATGTAAGAAGTGAAAATTCATATCTTTCTGAGAATTAGTAGGTTTTAATTAGTTGTAGAATACATGATCATGAGAATAAGATTGATAAGGTAGAGTGAGATTCACCCAATTATTTTTCATGTTTCCACAGAATGAAATGCCTGTACACCAATGCACGCAGCATGGGGAACAAACAGGGAGTCAGAAATCTGTGTGTGGTCAAGGGGTTATGATCTGGTGGCAATTATAGAGACACGGTGGGACAGCTCACATGACTGGAATGTGGTCATGGATGGCTATGTCCTTTTTTAGAAAGACAGGCCAACAAGGAGAGGTGGTGGAGTTGTTCTTTATATGAGAGAGTAATTTAAATGTATTGAGTTATGTCCAGGGGCAGATGAAGAGCAAGTTGAGAGTTCGTGGGTACATGTCAAGGGACAGGCTAGCATGGGTGATACTGTTGTGGGTGTCTATTACAGGCCACCTGATCTGGATGAGGAAGCTGATGAGGCCTTCTACAGACAGCTGGCAGCTGCCTCCCAATTAGAAGCCCTGGTTCTTATGGGGGATTTTAATTACCAAGACATTTGCTGGAATGCTTACACAGCCAGACTCTCCCAGTCCAGGAGGTTCCTCCAGTGCATCGATGATAATTTATGGATGAGAACAGTGGATACGAACTAGGAGAGGAGCGCTGCTGGATCTCATCCTCACTAGCAACGAGGGTCTGGTTGAAGCAGTGAAGGTTGAGGACTGCCTTGGCTGCAGCGACCATGAGATGGTGGAGTTCAGGATCTTGTGTGGTAGGAACAGAATAACAAGCAGGATCACAACCCTGGATTTCAGGAAGGCCAACTTTGGCCTTTTCAAGCAATTGGTAGGGGAAATCCCATGGGACACGGTGCTAGGTGGTAAAGGGGCCCAAGATTGTTGGTTAACATTCAAGGACTGCTTCTTTCAAGATCAGAGCATCCTGACACATCCTGACAGGAAGTCAAGGAAGGGAGCCAGGAGACCTGCATGGTTAAACAGGGAACTGCAGGGCTAACTCAAGTGGAAGAAGGTCTACAGATGATGGAAGGAGGGGCTGGTCACTTGGAAGGAATATAAGGCTGTTGTCAGAGGATGTAGGGAGGCAACTAGGAAAGCTAAGGCCTCCTTAGAATTAAACCTTGCCAGAGGGGTCAAGGACAACAAAAAGGGCTTCTTCGAACACACTGCAGACAAAGCTAATACTAGAGGCAATATAGGCCCTCTGCAGAATGAGGTGGGTGCCCTGGTGACAGAGGATACAAAGAAGGCAGAGATACTGCATGACCTCTTTGTCTCTGTCTACACTGCTGGAGACTGTCCTCAGGTGCCCCGGAACCCTGAGGTCCCAGAGGAAGTCAGGATCAAGGAGGAGTTTGCCTTGGTTGATGACGTCTGGGTTAGGGACCACTTAAGCAATCTGGACATCCATAAATCTATAGGTCCTGATGGAGTGCACCCACAGGTGTTGAGGGAGCTGACTGAAGTCATTGCTAGACCATTCTCCATCATCTTTGATAAGTTGTGGGAAACGGGAGAGGTGCCTGAGGACTGGAGGAAAGCAAATGTCACTCCAGTCTTCAGAAGGGGCAAGAAGGAGAACCCAGGAAACTGCAGACCAGTCAGCCTCACCTCCATCCCTGGG
>NW_010288036.1:0-1503 GCF_000700745.2 Antrostomus carolinensis
TCTTGTAGTGAGGGGCCCAAAACTGAACACCTCCTGCACCAGGGCAGGGGCCAACGCTGCAGCTCCCCGCAGTCCCCGTGCCCCTCTCTGCTGTGGCTGCGTGTCCTGCCCGGGCTGCCCGCGCTGCTGCAGGGACCTTCCCTGAGGAGCAGCCAATGGTGCCAGATTTCAAACCAGCAGCTGCTGAGAAACCTCCATTCACCAACATGGGCAACTGCCATGACACGTGCTGCCTCTGGCCCCTGCACACCTTGGGGACCTGAACCCCTGGGGACCTGCCACTGGCAGCCAGCACCCTGCAGGCGTAATCCCCCGGGGCACTGGGCTGAGCTGGACGTGCCCTGGAATTAGGGATTAACATCTAATTAGCCACTCGCCTCTGTAATCCTTGGTCAGGCTGGGGCCAGACAAGGAGAAGCAGAGGGAGAGTGCAGAGGTCACCTTTCCACCCACGAGGCCCCAGAGGTGCAGGGTCAGGGTGCTTGGGGTGATCTGGGGTGGTCACTCCTATGGGGACACCTCAGGGATCCTGTCACAGGGTGAGGGGCAGGAGATTCCCCAGGTTAGTGCCCTGGAGAGGAGCTGGCAGCTCTAAGCAGCCTGGCAGGAGGATGAAGCCTCCACACTCCAGCTCCTGGCAAGGAAAAAGAGGGATAAGAAAATCCCAAGTGATCATAGAATCCCAGACTGGTTTGGGTTGGGAGGGACCTTAAAGCTCCTCCAGTCCCAACCCCCCTGCCAGCAGCAGGGACACCTTCCACTAGACCAGGTTGCTCAAAGCCTCATCCAGCCTGGCCACAAACACTTCCAGGGAGGAGCAGCCACAGCTTCTCTGCCCAACCTGGGACACTGGCTCACCACCCTCACACCAAACAATTTCTTCCTCACATCTCATCTCAATTAGATTGTGTGATTGTGTTGTGACACTTTGTGTACAATTAACTGAGGACTCCGTGTGCTGTCTTGGGACAGGCACCCAGACACGCGCACGTACACCAAAGGAATCACCTCCCCTCTGTGTGTGCATTGGCTCTTTGCACACCAGGTGACAGACCAGAGTTTTTGGGACAACACAAGGACATGGGACAAGTGACTGTGAAACGCTCAGCACGCACATTAAGGTAGGGAGGATGGAGATGGGCGGAGGGACATGGGGGCAGAAGGACACAGGGGAAGAGGGACATGGGGGTAAAGGGACATGGGAGCAGAGGGACATGGGGCAGAGGGATGCAGGGGTAAAGGGACATGGGAGCAGAAGCACATGGGGGCAGAGGGACATGGGGAGGAGGGTCATGGGGCAGAGGGATGCAGGGGCAGAGGGCTATGGGGGTAAAGGGACATGGGAGCAGAAGGACATAGGGGCAGAGAGACATGGGGGCAGAGGGACATGGAGGCAGAGGGACATGGAGGCAGAGGGACGTGGAGGCAGAGGGACGTGGAGGCAGAGGGATGCTGCCAGCCGCTCCCATGCCTGGCATGGGCAGCAGGCATCAGCCACCCAGG
>NW_010288036.1:1641-2334 GCF_000700745.2 Antrostomus carolinensis
AAAAAACCCCCCCGTTTTCCCCACGCCCCCCCCGCCGAGCCAGCCCTCCAGAGCTGGCCGCGTGTCTGGCTCAGAAAACCACAGGGAAATTATATTTAGTCGGGCAGCTCGCAGGCTTTGAGCTGAGGCACATTCCCCGCGCACACGAAGGTGAGTCAGGAGCAGGAGGCCAGATGATGGGCGAGAGGAGAAGAGAGCGGCTGCCCCAACCCAGCCCTGCAGCCCCCGCCTGGGACGCTGTCCCATGCGGAAGGGACCTGGTGTCTCCTTCTCCTGTCCCAGGGGAGTCCCCAACCTGGCTCCCAAGGGCTGGAGGATGGCTGCTGAGAGGCACCGAGCCTCCCGCTCCCTCCACTGCCTCCGGAGAGGAAGATGAGGGATCCTGCAGCAGAGTTCACACCCCAGTTCCCAATGGGGACAGGGAATAGGATGGCAAAGTGACATTAATCCCAACTTAAATAGCTCTCCCAGGACTTCTTGAGCACTGGGTCTGCTCACAGAGTTGTCCCTTCATGGAGGACAGCAGCACCCTCAAGGCTACGTGCTGCACACCGGTCCCAGCTCCCCCTCGAGCGTTTCTGGCTCTCCTGTGGTGAACCTGAAGATGAAATGTCCCAGCACCGAGAGCTCAGCGCTGGGATATTTATAGAGGGCTCGTGTCAGCCGCCGCCACTGCCCCTGGGGGCTGCTGTC
>NW_010288036.1:2377-2699 GCF_000700745.2 Antrostomus carolinensis
TCACCGACCACGTCTGCGGTACCTTCCTCACGGCTCCAGCAGCAGCTGGAAACTCAGCTCAGCTGCCCAGCTCCAGCAGCATGAGCAGAATCAGCTCAACCAGTGCTGAGAGGGACAGGAGCAGCAGCGGGGCGAGGAGGGTGCTGGGGTTCACACCCGAGTAGCACTTCTGCCTTCACACCTCCTGCTTTCTAGAAGCCACCAGCCCTGTGGAGTGGGATGCCGGCAGCCTGGGTTGTGGCAGGACACAGCCCCGGTGCTGGTGGTGTGTGGTGGGACCCAGGACCTGGCTCCAGTGATGGGACCGGAGCGGCCGAAATGC
>NW_010288037.1:0-7130 GCF_000700745.2 Antrostomus carolinensis
GAACTGTCTTCCGTGAGAGGGACCCCTCTCTGTTTTACCCGTGCCAGTAATTGATAAGTGGTGTCTCTGTCCTTATCTCCACCCACGAGCTTTTCGTTATATTTTTCTCCCCCTGCCCAGTTGAGGAGGGGGAGTGATAGAGTGGGCTTTGGTGGGCATCTGGCCTCTAGCCAGGGTCAACCCACCACAATATTACATCATGCACAGAATAACCAGGGCTGACCATAAAGCGAGGATGGGATTCTCTCAGGAATTGCTTGAGCTCGCTTTTTTGGGATTGCGATTTTGGGTTCAGGTTTCCTTTTTGCTCCTCTGGGATTGTTATCAGCAGGTGGTGAGCAATTGTACTCTGCATCACTCATTTTTATATCTATATATGTAGTTGTTATCATTATTATTATGATTACTATTTTAATTTTATTTTACTCCAATTATTAAATTGTTCTTATCTCAACCTACAAGTCTCCTTACCTTTACCCCTCCAATTATCTCCCCTATTCCCTGGGTGGGGGGGGAACTGGGGAGAGTGTCTGTCTTGTTTGACTGTCAGCTAAGTTAAACTATAACAAGTTCTCATTAAGCAAGCCTCATATAGTAGAAGACACACTGTTACTGCTTTTTCCCGTTTAACTGCATGAAATTGTATCAAAATTTTGAGAATTTCTGGGAGGAACTAAGCAGTCTCATTTTTCACTGATGTCAGTGGGAGTTAATGAGGCTCAGTGCCACGCAGGATTGTAGAAATAAATGACTACAGAGATTTTTCTTTTTTTCCCTATTTTTTAATGAGGTTAGGAACATTCTGCAAGCTTGGAAGTTCATAACCAAGAATTTATCTAGACTCATAAAAATCCTAATTAATATACTATTTTTTCTATTAATCCGTAAGAAAATCCTACTTTTCTAAATAAAAATAATTTTCTGGACCTCCTAGTGTTACTTCCATATCAAACCCCGTACATTTTACATTCAGCTCATTACATGATTAAACCTGAAACAATTTCACTAGTTTTGAAGTAGTACCTGATACGAGCAAAATGTTTTGCTAACTGAATCATACAGCATCAAGCTGTGTGGCATAGTGAAATTTTGTACTCTAAAGTATCAAAATCTCTGCAGATACCATAGCAAATAAATTTATTTTAAAATTATATTTTATTGAGAAATGAATCTTAAACTGCAATATAAACTTTTCCTATTCTATTCAGGGTAAATAAGTTACATAAATATCATCTATATTTTAAACAACATATAATGTAGTACCTTTTTTTCTTAAATTCTGCTATTTAACACTACCACTTGGAATTTCTATTGTACAATTCAACCAAAGGTATGAGAATGCTTTATAAACTCTAATTAATTAAGCCCACAGGAGTCTCATGTGAAGGGAGTGGAACTGAGGAGTCATTCTACATGAGACTTAAATGCAAACACCTTTGTGGTGAAATGTGCCAGCTCTTTAAGACTTCATAACATTATTAGGCAGTAGATTAAGACTAATGATTAAAATTCAACTAACACTACAGAAGTAATATACTAGGTAAAGCCTATTTACTTATATTGTGGTTTAATCAAAGCAAATTGTAAAAATTTGTAAAAACAAATTGTAAAATTTGATATAAATCATTTATTTTTTTGTTTGTTCCTTCTGCCTCTGCGTACAAAACCAATCTGCAGAAGGAAATGCCCCTAACTCTTCGTATTACTACTACTTATTAAGGTACATTATAACTAACAGATAGGACTATTTTAAAGTAGTAGTAGGGAAAACATTTTCTGCTTTCTATTCTCTGTACTTAAAACATTGTACAGAAAGTTAATCTGTTTATAAAAACTTGCTGGCTCCTGTTCTATATTGATGCCATCTTTCTTAGTTATTTTATCTGATCTATCAGATTTTGCCAAAACTATCCTGTTCTGTTCTATTCCAGTCCCTACTTTATTGTCTTAGCTCTAACAAGTAAGGAAATATAAGCCTGCTTTGTGTTCCTTTACTCATTCATTTTAATTAATCTCACAAGACTGCAACTTTCACTGAGAAGAAACACACATTTTTCTGTGGAGTAAGGGAATAGTTATTATTTCAGTTTTACAAATGAAGGAACTGAAAGCCTGAAACTGGTCAAAACTCTGTAAGAATTTAATGTTAGTTCTAGAAGACAGAAAAGAAACTCCTGATACATAGTTTAGACTTGCTTAAAATCTATTTACTCATATGTCAACAGAAATGAAGAGCAAGAGGCCTGAGAAAATTTGCTTCGTGATCTATGAAGTTGCAAAAAGTCAGCACAGCAAATCTAGAGATGGGGATGAAGAAGAACAACATGCAGTTTTGGATTATTAAAATCATAGAATCATAGTGATAGTGAACTAAAATGATAGTGAACTAAAATAAAACACTCAATGACTTTGAGTAACCTCTAAATATTTGTGCAATAATGACTTGAATAAAGCATTAGAAGAGTTAAGAAACAGAATTTTCTGGACAAAAGCTGTAGATAATGCAATTCATTGAAAGGGCCTAGAATCCTTTGTCCCCATCTCAAAACTCAGCACTTCTTTTTGTGTTGTCACCATGAGCATTTTGTGTGTATTAAAAAAAAAATGATGTATATTGCCTCTAATATCACAGTGTAACGATACACTCAAGGAATGACAGTAGGCTAGCATTATTTCAGGCTAGCACCAATCTTGTCAAATATGTAAAAAGAAACTAAATTCTTTATCTCTAAGGTACAGACAGAAATATTCATTTGTGAGCATGAGCATTCAGTTTTAGATTGATGGCTTGGCAAGTTATGAGGTAGAAGAATGTACTGTATGATCGTGCAGATCAGGCTGGGAAGGTGATTTGGTTTGCGCTTTGATCACAATTCAAGGCTCTGTTATTCTAAAACAAACTGGATTATCTTTTTGAGGAACATGTGGTCACAGTCTGCCAGCTTATTAAGTGATACGGGATATCCTCCCTACCCTTTTCCTTCTGGGAACCACTTTTCCTTACTTTCCTCCATGTGATGGGAATTTTTCTCCTCAAGCTTGTTCTTTCACACGGCCACCAATATTATACATATTCCTTAGATACTGTCACAGATGGAAGTCTAACAGCTTAAGGTTGCGTAAAGAATCATCATCTGGGGTATCAGAGACAGGTAATTTTAATATGAATTTGTAGAGAAACACAACATAGTTCAGTGGCGAGGTTCACTGTTACTTGTTACATGTAAAAAGCATACAAAGAGGAGCATATGTTTATGTTTTGTATGACTGAGATAACAGCAATCTAAGCAATTTGAAGTTAAAATAGCAGCAATTTGAGGTTCATTAACACTATTGTAATAAGTCAACAGATTGCATTATATGATTTTCTAGCAAAATTGATTAATCAATAAACAATTAATTTATTCATAAATTTTCTTAAATAAAATCACACCTACATACACAGATATATATACATATATATATATATATATAAATACCTATTAAAAATTCCCCTCAAGTTCAGTGAAATATTCAGGTCAATGCTTTAGCATTCCTTAACAGGTGAAGGAGCCTTGAGTGGAGAAACACAGCCCAGGTCCTGTTGTTGGTGATAGTCCTCCAGTTTCGCATACTTAAGTTTGAGAACTCTGAAAGATGTCCCACTCAGAGAGAGATACTGGTCGCAGCCTACTGCAGTCCAGAGGAGCTCAAAGGATCTCAATCTAGAACCATTATTTATAGGATTGTGAGATGATTGACTTTAGTCGTTACCTTCTCTTTTGTTTTGGCCAAAACTTGTGTTAGGTTATTCTGGTACCCCAGCAACTGTACAATCCCAGTCATTTCCAGATTGCACAGTTCTGGTACCTACCAGATCTGGCTATGATCCAGGAAACAGGTGTTTTGGGTAGGATTAGGGTGTACCTCATTGTCCCAACTCACTGCACCTGTAACCAAAGCAGGAATACAATGTTGGTTTGTCCTGTTATTGCAAAGCAGCACCACCACAGTTTTGGGTGCAATCAAGGTGTACCTGATTGTCCCAACATACTGTACCTGTGACTGAAGCAAGAACACAATGTTGGCCTTTCTCGTGATTGTAAAGTGGCCCAGGAGGACGGTTGCACCACCACAGATGCAAGTTAAGTCTCTGCCTATGTGTCTGCCCTGATTTAGAGCATCAATGACAATGGAGAAGATGGGATGGCTGGAATGGTACACCAGACCTCAAGCAAATGTTGGTTAGAAAGAGGAGGATTCAAACAGGCTACAGTTCTTCACTTCTCTTGGCATCTTGAAAGGACAGGAGTAGGAGGCAGGTGACAAAATTATTGCTTTGGTTGGTTGGTTGGTTTTTTTGATGGGGTTAAGTGTAGGTGTCTCATTTGAGCCTGCACCTGGAACCAACACAACAGTTTTGACACCTCCATGTTTAAAAAATTATGAGATGTATTCTAAATTAATCTCAGATACTTGGGGAAGGAGTAATGGAATATAAAATTTAGTTGTGTTAGGTTTTCCTCTAAGGGGAAAAAATAATTGAAATGTTTTCTGAGAGGATGACTCAGCCCACTATCACACCCAAAATCCTGTTATGACCAAAAGGGAACACACTATGTATAAGGAACCAAAACCTCAGTCAGTCCTTTTAACACTTTAAAGAGAAAGACCTTGCCCTAGCCCCTGGCAGGCCACTGATGTCATGGTGACTGCATGGCTGCAGAGCTGGAATCAAAATTAGAATTATCTTTTCCATTTACTTTGGACAGAGAATAGGACAATACCCTCCTAAAACGCAGCAATTATGCACCCAGATTTAGGTGGGATTAATCTAATCTAAAGTGCCTTAAAATCTTGGGGAGCAGGGTGTTTGGGGTATTTACTTATTTGTTATTATTTTAACTTCTGTTTAAATTGTTACATTACATTTAAGATGTCCTTTCTAGTGGCTGCAAATTACCATGAAGGTTAGACAAGTTATTTACATTTTCAAAGGAAAGCTGAATTTACTATGGCTCCACAAATTAGGCTGTATGGAAAATGGAAATTATAAGAATTTTCTGTCTTTTAAACTAGGGAGATTTTACTCAATATCTTCACTCTGAACAGGTATTTTAAAGAAACATTGCAAAACTTATAGGAAAATTTAACTCACATAGCTGAGAGCTTAGCATATGTGTTTTTCACTTCTTTCCCTCTCCCAACAATGGAATGCTTAAACAAGAAAATTTAGTGTTCAGTTATCACATGTTTGTTATAGAGTACTATTAAATCATATATACAGAACCTTTCTTTGGAAAGCTGGTTTTGATTTTGGTCCTTCTGTAGGCTGACAGGTGGAGAGAGATATTGAGAGCAACACGTGAGCAGCTCAGGCTCTCATCAGTGGAGTCTCCTGAGCTCCCTTGGTCTGTTGCTAAGGAACAGGACAAGTGTACAGCTGCTGCTCCACTCTCTGAAAGCCAGAACACCTAAAATGTGATTGAAAACTGTCTGTTTTCATGTTGAGGAATCATAAGTTTTAAAGCTTCAAGCCCAGAATTCTCTGAAGCATAGTGGAGAAAAGAATAAATTAAAGACAGGATAAAAAAATATTACTAAAAATGTCTCAAGCAAGCTGCTGCTCTTTTAATTTAGTGCTATGTATAAATACAGCTATTTATAATCTGCTACTGCAATCACTATGTCAGTATATGCAGTGCAAAACTCTTTGCAAATAGTGCTATGACTCAGAAGATACAGATTTTTTTGTCAAAGGCAGGCATACATACAGAAGAATATACCTAACATCTTTCCTGTATATATATGTGACTGATCTATCTATACATGTAACCATGTATATATATATACAACACAGATCAATTGCTTAGTGTTAGTGTTGTGCAGAACCACAGAATCTCCAAAACATTTTAAAATTGTCTTTTAATAAAGCTTAGAATCTTGTTATTGTATGCCATAGTGCTGAAAATACAAAATTAATAAACATTAAGAACATTTCACATTCTGCAAGATAAAGCCTTAATTACTGTTACTATTACTTAATTGCTCACTACTTAATTACTACTTTGACTATATATTTACCACATATTGACTAGATATTTACTCATATCTATTTTTATCTTCATTTTCAGTAAGTCAGATCTCTATTTCCATATATGACTGTGGCTGAAAATCTGTTGGTCTAATAATTCAAGATCACTGTGTTTCCAGGAATTTCTTGGCAGTTTGCAGCTTGCCAGCTTGTCAGTTATGAGACTCGACAATCTTACACCCATCAGTATGTAATGTCATGTAATTTTCCAAGTTTTCCTAGCTGATACCTTTTGATTAAATTGACACAGTGGTTTTACTGTATTTTCAGACAGAGATGCATTGCTTTGACTTGCTGATTATGTAGCTGCTGATAAAGAAGTTCCACTTCAGCAATTTCAGAATCAATAGCAAGAAATGCAACTGCATGTCACGTGCTTTCTTCTTATTTTATTACTTGCATTTTTGGTATTATTGCAGTATAGGGGTTCCCTATACTGCATCTAACATGGTACTTTTTGATCTTTTAAAATGCTAAACTGCTGCCAGGACACTGTTTGAATGGGTTTACTACCATCACTTTGGAAGGTTAGCAATAGAATCATAGAATGGTTTGGATTGGAAGGGACCTTAAAGCTCATCTAGTTCCAACCCCCCTGCCATCCGCAGGGACACCTTCCACTAGATCAGGTTGCTCAAAGACTCATCCAACCTGGCCTTAAACACTTCCAGGGAGGGGGCATCCACAACTTCCTTGGGCAACCTGTGCCAGTGTCTCACCACCCTCACAGGAAAAATTTCTTCCTAATATCTAATCTAAACCTACCCTCTTTCAGTTTAAAGCCATTACCCCTTGTACTGTCACTACCTGCCCTTGTAAAAAGTCCCTCCTCAGCCTTCTTGTAGGCCCCCTTCAGGTATTGGAAGGCTGCTATTAGACCTCACTAGAGTCTTCTCTTTTCTAGCCCCAACTCTTTCAGCCTGTCCTCATATGAGAGGTGCTCCAGCCCTCGGATCATCCTGGTGGCCCTCCTCTGGACTTCTTCTAACTGGTCCATTTTTCTCTTGTGTTGGGGGCTCCAGAACTGGACGCAGTACTCCAGGTGGGGCCTTACGAG
>NW_010288038.1:0-41238 GCF_000700745.2 Antrostomus carolinensis
ATTATTATTATTATTATTATTATAATATATGTGTGATCTTACCAGAGGGTTCAAAGGCTTTTTTCTCTGTTGGCATGGCCAGAGCGCTGCACATTATAAGCTTTTTGAAGTATGAGAAGTTCAAGAGCATAAAAGTTATGCTCTAGGCTAAGGACCTATTAGGCATGACTTTTATCACATCCTTGTATTATTTTTTAATAATGCATATAAAGTGACATTGGAGAACACAGGTGTTCATATCAGTGGAATTGCATGAGGAAAATGGCTGGAAATTCTCAATTTGAGCAAAGAACTTTTTATTTTTCTATATACATCATTGTGTCATGTTCAACGGGGCCCAGGTGACTTCAGTGAACAACCTGGATGTCTCTGGCTTACTCAGCACAGCAACAAAGTCATGACCACAATTTGAAAATTAATTTGCTTGTTTCTTGAGAATTTTGTTATAATAGATGCACCTTTAATACAAGGTTAATGGACATGGAGCCTATTGTCAGCACCTGGAAAATATGGAAAATCAGAAGCAGTGCACTACCCATTATTAGCTTTTAGTCTCTTGCTATTATACAGGGTAAACAAAACTACCAGCTAAATGGTAATTAACTAAGGCTTCCTAGTTAATTTGGCAATATCAGTCTTAACTCTTCAGAAAGTTCTGTGCAAATTGCATCAGCAAGGAGGTTTGACAATAATTTGGGCTATAGTGAAAATTTTGCCTCTATTATTTGCTAAGGTTTTCCTCTTTTTAGAGTTCTTTTGACCAATGAGATTTAAAAGTTCTCTGTATATTAGGATACCACATTATTTTAACTACCTTTAAACTAGAAGATATGTTGCAGGAACTTGTGTAAGAAGTCCTCTGGTAAGCTGTTCTGAGAAAAACTCTAAAATCTTTTTCTCCAACCTGAATGATCAAGAGACTTCAAAAACTCACTGTTAAATAGAGAGTACTCACAGGGGAAATTCTGTTTGTCTTATATGAAAATAACAAAATAAAAAGAATACCAGAATTCCAGTACTAATAACCTCACAAATGGCTGAGATGATGGTCTACCTTATGCTCCCATCAGTCTATCAGCTTCATAGACTCCACTTCTAACCACCAAAGCAAAGACAGATGGGAAATAAAATAAAAACCATATATATTCTGCTAGGCATAGACTTGCGCCTCAAAATCCCTGGAGGTGTAGTTAGCTCATGGTAATCCACCTCCTGTCATGGCTTATTGCTTAATTATGGTGATGTATTTAACTTATTTATCACAAGAAAGCAATAATCTTTCACTTAAAAATAGTGTGCATTAACCATGTTGCACACGTAATAGATCACAAGAATATCTAGTGTAGGAATTAAAACTATCAAGTAAGGTACATTGTTGATATCTAAATGTCCCTTGAGAAGCTGGAAAATGTCTATAAGCATATTTAAAAAAAACCTGCAATAGTACGAAAGCCTTTAATGGAGCTAGGAGAGCTGTTTTATGCACACTATCTTGCAGTAATCGCTGTAGTTTAAAATAGATTTTAATCAAGCACCATCTGCATAATGGGCTGAACAGACAACATAGAATTCTACTTATAACTCCTATCATATAAAGTAAATATTGTAAAACCTCTACCACATAAAGAGAATATGCTGTAGTAGTTTTCTAGTAATTGTGTTTCTGTTAGTTAATTCTAGCTACTTGCAGTCTCCTCACTATCTTCCCTCTAAAATAAATTATTTGAAATTCTCCCATAAGTGATATTCAAATGAGCATGGAAGAAAACCCTGTTATCTATCAATGAAGAAATACATATTTGCAAACCAGTAATGCTTCCAGCAGCTCACAATTATGCTTGGCTATAACTGAATATATGGTTAACGATCCAACAGTATGAATTATGGCAAGAATTACATAAATGTAATATTCCAATGTTGAGATGGTCAGAATAAAGCATGTGGTAAGTGGTCACTTTGGAATGTTTTTATAGTTACTTACAACTATTGATTTTTAAATTCTCCTTTTTTACTTTTACTTTTACTTCTTCTAACCATAGTCCCACATATTAGATTTAGAAGAATTAAGGAGGGTTGTACACCACTTGCAGAAACAATATCCTTGGTCTAAGACTGCATTTTATATTTCCAGCTTTCTGTTGGAATATACATAGCCTTATAATTATGCTGCTGTTGTCACTCATCTTATAGTCAGACAGCCTCAGCTGTCTTGCTTTTAGGGCAACAGGGTGTAGGGTAACTGAGCCCTCTGTAATGTATCTCCTTTCCATTTTTTGTGCAAAGTCCAAAAGGTCTATTTAAAAAAGCCCTTACGAGAATGAGTATTGCCAAAAAATATTTAGCAGCTGCTGCCATTAGTTCTGTGCATGCTGGATAAGGTTTACACACTTTGAATACTTAAGACAGAATGAACATTCAAGAATCTCAGTACACAACCAATTACATCAGTTTGTAAAGTTTCCTTATTACTGGCATTTGCAATATGTACATGGAGATGAAATGTTCTTTTCCTCCATGCATGGAAATCAGTGGTTTACTAGGGATACAATTACATTTCTAGTCCAAATGTATATAAAATACATATTTGTTCATACCTTCTGTCATCCTCTTTCTATAAATTCATGCAAACATGAACAGGACACTGTGATTTCTGTATTTTTTTCTCTAGTTAGAAATAGGTATACTTGTTAGGGATTTCTCTACCAAATCTACTCTTGAAGGACCAGTGGCTTCCCTTTCATACATAAGGCTGGGCATTCCGTCGGTATAAGCTAAGGGAGGTCATCTGACACTGAGATGATTTTCCATTTAAAAATGTACCTTGTCTTTTTGATCAATGTTGGTACATAGGCAAACATCTTCTCCTGATGGTTAAATAGGAAGAATGTCACTGTTGCTATTAATGATATGGTGAATTCAGAGGGAGTTTTGTACACAGTACTCATGGCAGGAACATCTTACTGACTACATGAAGCTGCTCAAATGTGGTGAGCTCCAGTAGTTACTACATGACTGCAACATGTGCACTTCTACTGAAGGACTGACTAATGAGCTCTGATCTATCAAGTAATTCCACACATCTACATGATAGTTTATAAACCAAAAAGAAAACTCCAAATTTAGCAAAGTTATATGCAGGTAAAAGAGGTTTTCACATGAGACTGAATGGCCGCTCTATCTCTTTCTGTCCCCAACCAGTGCCTTCTTTCATAGTATCATAGAATGATTTGGGTTGGAAGGGACCTTTAAAGGTCATATAGTTCAACCCCACCGCAGTGAGCAGGGACATCTTCAACTAGATCAGGTTGCTCAGAACCCTGTCCAACCTGATCTTGAATTTTTCCAGAGATGGGGCTTCTACCACCTCTTTGGGAAACTTGTTCCAGTGTTTCACCACACTCATAGTAAAAAATTTCTTCCTTATATCTAGTCTAAATCTACCCACTTTTAGTTTAAAACTATTACCCCTTGTCCTGTCACTACAGGACCTGCTAAAAAGTTTGTCTTATAGGGCCCCTTCAAGTATTGAAAGGCCGTAAAAAGGTGTCCCTGGAGCCTTCTCTTCTCCAGGCTGAACAACCTCAGCTCTCTCAGCCTTTCTTCACAGGAGAGCCATTCCATCCCTCTTAGAATTTTTGTGGCCCTCCTCTGGACATGTCCCAACAGGTCCCTTTCTTTCTTGTACTGAGGACTCCAGAGCTGGACACAGTACTCCAGGTGTTCTTTCACTGGAAGGAGGATTTCTGGAGTGAGAAGAACTCTCACAGGATCTTCAAAAGAAACGCTGTGAAAATGTAGTACTGTTGTGGTTGGGGATAAAGATCTCCAGAGAAAGCTGGTTTATTCTAAGTATCGGTATTCTAAGTATCCATTCATTGGCAGCTTCAAGGAAGAGCAACGTGACAGAAAGATACACAGCAGAGGGGTTTAAATCATAAACTAAAACCATACACTAACTTCTTATGCTGGTTATTAAAACCCTCTTGTCTTTTACAGAGGAAACTACAGCATAGCATTGCATCAGATCAGGTGTGCCAGCCCACTGCCCGTCTCCAATAGTGGCCAATTTCAGGCATTTTCACAAAGACCTAAGAAATCCCACAGAAGACAGGTTTGGCATAATCTGCCCCCCATCAAGCTTGCAGTTTAAACCCTCCTAGTTGGAGATTAATTTAAGCCATCTGTCATTATTAACCGAATTTAATATATTTTAAGACTATCTTAGCAGAGAAATTATAATTAGTGAATTTAAGGCAACATATCAACTTCAGCATACTGAATTTAGTTTTGTGTTCTGTATTGTGCCTTTTCTCATCTTTTTCTGCTTAGATTGAGCATGAGAGAATTTTAAAGAGAGTTTTCCAAAACAGCATGGCTTGTTAAAAAGTTGAACATTATATAAACTGGCTTCCACAAAGAAAGGATCAAGTTTTACTTGATCTGCATTGCTTAGTATTTCTATATTGAAAACATTAGCTTCTGATGAGTATTGTCTGCATGAAACCACAACTCTACACTTTTGCTAGCATGAAGCGTTGCAGTGAAAAAGTACATGAAAGTACATGGGTTAAATAACTGAAATATTTGATAGAAGCAGAAAGGATATCTTAATCATTTGAGTGGATGTTTTCTCCAGAAGTTAAGAGCATCTTGCACACTCCCACCAATATATGTAAAAATATTAGCAAAGCAACAGGAGTAGCAAAAAAATTATTCTGAAAAAAATAAAGGCTGCCTGGAATTATTTTTGCATAGCTGTATTCTAAAGTCTCTCTCAGTAAGGAAGTGCTCATTTAAAATGCATGAATTATTCAGTAATTTTTAAAAACCTAAAGTTTGTGAAATCAGGGGAAAGTCCTGAAATAAAACTTTTGAATCAGAATTTATTAAAAATGTAGTAAAACATACGTCTCCAATTATATGATTATTTTATAGCTTGAGGCATGAAAAACAATATAATTTGAAAACAAATTAGACTTACATTTCTAGACTGGATTATACCTTCATAGTGATTCAAAATACATTTTCTTCACATTCCTTGCAAGTCTGCAACTTTTCCCCACAAGATGTGGCCGTGGTATGCCACACGGTACACACTACACTACAGGACTTCTCTAACAGGACTGCTATTTTGTAGTGATCTTAAAATAGAGACAAAGAGGTTCGCAGTTCCAATATGCTGTATTCCTGGTTTATGGGATGGCCTTGTGCTAAGTCCCAATCTTTTTATATCTCAAAATTCAGATAATATACTTGTGTATTTTTTTCAGATGTTTTCAGGATTTTGGGAGGTTTGGGAGGTTTTTGCTTGCAAAACCTGCTACGTAATTGACATTTATCCTTTTAAGAAATTTATTATGTAAATTACTATTACTACTTCATACCTGTACTGACACTAAAATGAAGCTTAAATATGTCATGATGGAGTGTCGGCACCTCCCAAAGTATAAAAGCATAATGGGTCTTCAAGATTTTAAAGGTAAGATTTTTAAAGTTCATGGAGGATCTTTCGGTTCTGGTTGCTATGATGTTCTGTTTACTCATCCTGTGACCAAGTAGCAAAGACTAGCATATTGTACAGACTGTTCATACTTTTTAGAGCAGTAACTTGATCTTTAACTGGGAACAAACACTGCTTCTAGGCGAGTGAGATGATACCTCAACTTTCATATTAAAGTCCTAAAGGAATGGCTATCCTTTGAGTGTTTTACAGGTTCCAGTTTGCTCTCACCAAGAGGAATGATATAATTTACTCAAGCTGCCTGAAGAATTGACTGGAAACTGTAAGTTCTGTACTCATAACCCTTTATTCACTTCAGTCAACCACCAACAACGTATGAAGTATCATCTTAATAACTGTGGCCATACAATTCATTTAGCAGGTCCTAAAAGTATCCACCATTTACACAGTAATCCTAACATCTAAGCCTACCTTAGAGCTATCTTCTCCTTCATCTTCATGGACTGAACTGGATGGTGAAGGAGTTGCAGATTTGCTTCCAGGTGGAGAGGGCGAGTTGTGAGGAACACTGTTTCCACCCATATTCAAACCAAGCTGTGCACTGAGCTGGGACTGGTTAATAGTAGTCAGCTGCCCGTGCTGCATCATTCCTGGCTGCCTAATATCTGCAGGTTGAACCCTCGGCCTCATGGTTGCCATCTGAGGATGGGAACTATACTGGGCTCCTTCTGTATTCCGTAAATCTTGCATCTACAAGAGGAAAAAAATTGTATTAAGCATATCACTAATAAAGTATTCTCTTCCTTTAGATGGCGGTTGGTCTGATCGGCTATATAAGGCTTAAAAGAAATGGCAAGTACTTAAATAAACATGTAAATACTAGAAATAAACATAATAAGGATATGATTGACATTTGTATAACACTGTTATAAACTATTCAGGCTCCAGCCTCAGCCCATGAGAATAGCAAACAGCAATGAAATCTTGTTTTTTCATAGAGGAAACAAAAGGGCACTGCTTTCTGTAACTGTGTGTAGAGTATTTCAGAAATGCTAACAAACAGGGACAAATTTGCACTCTGAAGTTCAGAGCCAGATCAGAACACAAATATCCTCAAAATTCAAGGCAATTTCCAGATCCTACTTTTCTTCTTAAGATTTGTGTGCGTGTGAGCTGTGAATTTGGGAGCTGCAGTTTTCAGAGTTTGAATATCTAGGATTAGGTTTAAATGTATTTTGCCTGGTGCTGCCCAATAAGATACTGGAATATTCAGGATTCAGATGACTGACAAGAAGGATGCATTGATAGACTGATCAGATGATTTCTGAGTTGATTTGCTGCTAAGACATATATGAACAGAAAGCTCAGAAGTCACGGGATTGACAAATGAATCCATTGTGCTATGTGGGTCACCGCTTCTTAGCATTAACGAGACATACTATTTTAATGCAAGCAACAAATTCAGTCTCTGCAAGGATAAGAATTAAAAGCACTGGAGGATGAAACTCCTTTCTTGTCCAGAGGTCAAATGCACCATACACACACTACAGTAGATTGCCTGTAACATCTTTTCAGTACACTTATACAGAAATATGACAAATAGCAAAGAGTATCAGGCAGAAGCTCAGATTTAAGCTAAGGTGTTCTGTGGGTGATTTAAAACTGAAGTGTCAATTCAGTGCTGAAATGAAATATATATAGTTGTCTTTCCATGCATCAGACAAACACGCTGTATCAAGTAGAATCTGACAGGAACTACCATTGTCTAAGTTCCATTACGATAAGGACACGTGCTAATGTTTCAATATATTAACATAACCACATTTATTCTTCTGACAGTCTTTGTTAGACATGCCATCTGAATTGTCTAAAGATCACTCAGATTTTTATTTTTTTAAAAAACTTTTTATAGCTCTCGACTTCTATAACCTCTCTCTCATACATACAGTCTTATCTATCACAGCAATTTGTAAGATACCTCTCAACCAGTAATGCACAGAAAAAGAAAATATAAACCTGTAACTTCACTTTTTCTCTTATTATTGATACTGTAAAAATTTATCAATTTTAGGGAGATACTTTATGAGCTTGGGGATTGATTTTTGTAAAGCTGACTGGTTGGCAGTAAATCAAACTAATAATATCATTAGTTATGGCATACTTACCACTTTACATGTACGTGTGTCTCTGAAAAGTATTTGAAATGGTTTCTGACAACGTGACATCACAATTATACCTGTATTTTTATTGTGTTAGAAATTAATAGCTTTTGGTAAAAAATGGTTATTGATACAAACATGTTCAAATTCATTTAATGACTACTAAAGCACTGGAGGAGAGAAGCAGAGACAGCACAGTGTACAAAATCAATTGAAGGCTGAAATTTGAATCCTGGCAGACATTTATATTTTTAAAGATTGCTACTGACTTTTTGTTCCCTTCCCTCCAGTATCAGCTCCCCTCCTCGCCAAACATATTAGCCTTGAAAGCTATCATTATCTCTGCCTCTAGCAGACAACCTGTAACAAAACAGTTGTGCCCATGAAGCTGTAACTGCTGCTTGGCCGTTTTGCTCCACATCCAGCTTTTGTGCTGGCAGCAGCTGGGGAATGGGAAGCAGGAGCATGGGCTACCCCGGGTCCTCTCAGCCAGTGCAGGGCAAGCAGGCAGGGGATAGAAACCCACCCGGTCCTTTGCATGCTGGGGAGAGGGAGGCAAAACCCTCCCAAAGCCCTGCCTGCACCCTGTCTGTGGTGCTCAAGCCTCAGAGTGGTTGTGTGCCCACCCCAGGGTGCCCCCCACCCTGCAGGGACTAAGCCCATGCTGCTCTGCTTGCAAACACCTTGGGTTTTCGTGGGGCAGCACTTCGTGGTGCCAGACTGGGGCTGCAAATAAATCCCCTCATGAAAGGCTGGAAAAGCAAGACCACTTTTTTAATAAGAATATGCATCCTAATGATTTTACAAATGCTAGAAAGGAAACAAGCACTATCTGAAACTCCTAAAAACTCTTATTTTGAATGAACTTTCAAAGTATCTACTTCTGGAAGCAGGGTAAAGGTTCTAATTTGAATTACTTTTCCTCAAATAAAATATAATACAAATGCTATTATTCAAATGATCACTCCTTTATTAAAAACTCTTCATATGAGCTTCAAATACTATCAGATAGATACTGCAGAACATCCCATTTTTTGTCTCTAAACAACATATATTTTTAAACAGTCTGCGATTCACTTTTAGCTCTGATGCTGGACATACACTGTGTTTCCAGGTCCTATGGCACTAATTGGATAGTAGTGGATGTACCCCCATATAAAATACATATATATATATATATATATTTGCAAGAGAACCCTTCACTACTGAAATTCTGAGTACTGCAAATTAGGTGGTGCAGTAGAAAAAAACCCCAATATTTTTCTTTTCGCATTAATTCAGTTTGTCATCTGATTTTTTACATCAGATGAATACCAGGCTACCTTTACAAACCTAGGTGTAAGCAGCAAGTAAATTTGTTTAACAACACATATTCCCATTTGTATGCTAAGCCAGAAACCCTCACCTAAGGGATCTGCCTGCAGGGTAAGTCCCTGTCAGGGTAAGTCCATCGCACAGAGCTGTGGCCCTCAGCAAGGAGGATCTGCACCTGCTCACCTCTCTGCCATGCACTGCAGAGCCTGCCTTCCCCCATTCTTCCCCTTCCTAGTGAAAAAGTGGGATTGTCAAAGAAAATGGAAACTGATCATTCCTTGAGTAAGAACGGGCAGCTAACCACATAATGGTGAAAAGCTATGAGATTGCACCATGGAAAACTATTTGATCCGTTAATAACATCCAGGTTACAAACCAAGAACTGTCCCATCTTCCCTGTTGGGTTCAAGAACAGCCCCACCTATGAAAACCACACACTTGGGTCATTGCTGTGGCATGACAGCATGTCCCTGTTTCAAACACCGTGACGACCCCTCTGCAGGAACAGGGGCACTAATCAGACACACTCTCTGTCAACATTACATGCAGAGTATGACCAATTTCTTTTAAACTACTTCAAAATCAGAAGTTTCCTGTTCCTTGTTCCTCCAGATGGAGTTTTACAAAACCCACCAATGTGTAGCTGTGCTGGAGCCATATTCAGTATGCAGAAGCAATACTGCGAACACACTCCTGCCGAATGCAAAGCTGAATACAAATCCTGCTGGGTGGCAGAATGCCAGTGGAAGAACAAAGTTAAAGAGTTTAAATGTTACAGAGGATAAGGATAAGTTTTAAAGTGACGCCTTCAGTGGTCTCTCTGATGAGGTAATAATGACAATATCTGGCACTTTAATATCATTCTCCATCTGTCAGTTCCAGGATGTTTCACAACTTGTGTTATATTCAGCTTTAGAACATGCCTAGTTTTATTTTGGTTTTACTAACTTTAAGCTATGATACATTTATTTTCATGGCTATTTTTTTTTTTCTGTTTGCATTTTGCTTATAAGCAGAAACTGAGCATCTACCCATAGAAGTGTTTGGCTGCAAGTTAACAGACATAGTAAAAGCCACTAATTCTGAGGTGTGTGCTGATAACCCTTATCAGTACACATTTACTGCAAAAACATAACAGGGCTGTCTGGCTGAAAACAAGCTCCTAATGCTCTGCTCAAAGCTCCTAAGGTACTAAGAATAAAGCTAAAGTGCTTTAAAGATCAGACTATACTTCTCTCCATGAGCTTAAAGCAAAAACAAAGCAAAGCATGCAATGCAGAATACAGTGATATCATCATCCCTGCACAGAAACATCTTACTGCAGGACAATGTGAGTACAGTATCCTAATCACAGAATCACAGAATCACAGAAAATAGTGCTAGAATGGACCTCAAAAGGTTATTTAGTCCTACATTTTATCTCACAGCAGGATTAGCTATACCTAAATCATTTCTGACAGATGTTTGTCTAACCTCTTCATAACCTCCCTAGGCAATTCTTGTGCTTAACTATCCTTACAGTGGAAAGAGCTTTTTTCTGTAATGTCTCACCTAAATCTCCTTTGTTGTAATTTAAACCTACTACTTTTTGCTCTGCTCCCAGTGGACATGAGGAATGTTTTTCTCCTTCTTTACAGAAAAGTTGTACACACTAGAAGGCTATTATGAATTTCCTTTCAGTTTTTTTCTTTAGACTAAACAACTAAACCTGAAGATTGAAAGACTTTTTTTATATGCTGTGTTTTCTACACCTCTGATCATTCTTCCTGCTCTCCTCCGGATTATGTCCAATAACCTTCATGTTTCTTGAAATATTGTGCCCCAAAGTCCAAAAAATACAGATATTCTTATTTGATACAGCATTCAGATAGAATCCTTCACATCTCATAGGATATAGCTTATAGCACTGAAAAAATCCCTAATTATCTGTCTTTTTGATACAAGCTGGTTAACCCATATAAGATGCAGAAAGAGCAAAACTGCAGGACTCTTAACTGATGTCCCAGAAGATGGCTTTAGGAAGCAAATAATTTTTTTTTTCTGTGAAGCATTAGGCAGGCAGTTTCAAGAGTAATGTGCTGTTAGCAAAATAATTCCCATGTTATTTTTCTTGGTATAATTAAGAACTGTGATGCAACATCTCTTTGAAAAGCTGTAAAAGTCTAAATTGTCCCCTTCTATTTAAATTAATTTATAATAAATGTTATCATTAAATGAAAGAAGAAGGACAGGTTGCCTTAACAGATTGAAGTAAATACAACAGGTCTAAGTATATGCAAGAAACACTAGGGATTATACACCGGAGATGAAAACATTAAAACATAAGGAGAAATACACAGGGCTTACTCACTGAAGCAAGTGGAAATCCCATATCTCACTACCCCAGGCAAATACATATCAAGGCACAGCAGGCATTATTTCTATTATCACCATCAGGTCTTACAATGATTTTTGCTTTGTTTTCTACGAACTGAGAGCTCTTATGAAGTTTTCTGATGGACACTGTGGAAGGGGCTGATAGTTTGTTGCTTCTTGTCTAAGTGAAATGAACTTAATCTAAGCTAAGTCAAAGAGCAACAATTTTCATACTGTAAGAAGTTATGTTTCAATCAATAAATTAAAAAAAAAGAATGGGAGAAAAATCCAGGGGGATCTTAAGTGTTATCTATGAAGATACCCGCAGAATGCTTCCTTCTGCACTGGCATTACCCATCAGAGTCACCATGTAGGCATCACAAACATTCTTTGATAGGCAGAATAGGTCTCTGTTATTAGTTATATTCTCATTTATATTCCCAGAATAACTTGTGCCACAGCCTGTGCTGTATTAAGTCTGAAAGTTTGTCTGTTCCCAAGTAACGCTACATTACTATGCAGCACTAGCCCCAGTTGTGCCAACCTCCTGAAAAGCCATGAGATTTGCTTAAAAATCTTACTGGTTTTATTTTAGGTGTTTTAACTGTCTTCTACCATAAGCCAATGCACATCTGCAAGATGTTTTCCAGTGACACAGAGATGCTAATTTAAAAAAAAAAAAAAATGAATTCCTACATAATCACTGGACTCTATAAGTCAGGGTTTCAAAAGAGAAGAAAAACTAACATTAAGTTACCAGACGGGTTTGTGAGAGCTGGCACACAGAGGAGGAATTGCAATTGGGAGACAATACCCACCATTTATGATCAAAACAAACAATTGCAAAACCTGAAAAAATCACAATTTTTTTAATTATCCAAAATGCAAGCAATATTCATCACCCAATCAGAGCTAAGTTTAAACTTAAAAAAGTGTCTAAAAATACAGAAATGTCCATTTTAGACACTTTTCACTCAGTTCATACTGATAATCAAGCAGTAGTATTTCACAGTTATTCAATGCATGTTGGTGGTTCGGATCCTAGATTAATTGCAACTGCATAAAAACCAAACCATGCAGTTTCATGTGATGTTTTCTATCATCATGATACCATTCAGTGAGATAACTTAAAACCTGAGATAAATTGAACATCTGTATTTGTACCTCAGAGAAAAAAAAAGTGACCTAAATATTGAGAAGTCCTAAATCTGACGAGAAGTTAGTATTCATTGTGGAGGGAATAATACTGGTAACTGGTATGTATGTCATGTCAGGAATGAAGGCTGACCGAACCCAAAGATCCACATACACCAGATCTTTGTTTCCATTCAGTTAAAGTAGAAATAATATCTGCAACCAAGTCTTCTTTTAGCACATGTATAAGAAAATGAGTGCTAAAGGAGAAAGATTTATGAGAGCTAAGGTCACTGTAAAATGACCACTGAGAACCATTCAAAACACGTTAAAAGGAATAACTCAAAACACCACCCAACAGAAGAAGGGATGTGCATTTTCATCATCTCATTTTTACAGTTCTCTTCTATATCAGCTAACTCCATAATAAAGGACTAAGTTTTAAAGTAAGTGGGTATCTGAGGAATATTTGAGTGTTGTACGCAAGTGTATTTTATATACTATGTCCAGTGCATTTTCAGGATAAAACGAAAGGATCATTCAAAATTTCTGTTGATGAGGAAAACAGCCTTAAAATTAAACAGCAGAAACCTCACATGTAAAAAGAACCCTAAACTAAAACCAAAAAACAAACAAAAAACCCCAAACCCTGTTAAATTTACTACTCTAATCTTTTCAAAATCATTCCGATAAAAATTAAACCACTTCAGGTTGCTTTATATAGTACTGGTTCTGTAAGTGATCTTAAGCTCCTTTAAAACAATTTACTCAAAATTTGACTGCAAAATTTTATAGCATGATCGCATAATGACAAGAATGCAGTAATATACAGTTTCTATATTTCTCAGTACACAGTTAATTTGGTGACTATTAACATTCTTTTCTACTTTATGTTTTAATATCCTTTGAGTCACATAGGGCCAAGGTCTCAAAACTAATAATAAAAAAGTACTGACTGCTATTCACTCTAATATAATAACCCTTTATTTAAAACAACCTCCAATAAATTTCATTATAAGAAGTTATTAAAAGGGTTAAAAACCTATTAAATGTCAAAGAATTTGCTTGACTCAAACTTCTAATAAAGAAACAGAATAGGCTTTCTTTCTGAATTATTTAAATCTTTACTGACTGTGCACTGAACCATGAAATTAGAAAAGTGTTATTAGAAGTGTTCTCTGGTTTTTATAAAAGTTGTAGCATAGAATATATCAAACCACAGTCTTTAACTAGTCTAGTAAAAGAAATAGGTTTTTAATCCCGAATACATGGTTTTCACTGATATAAAGGGTCATAATTAAAAGTCTGGCCTGGAAGCTGAAGATAATAAAATTACTATTACAGGAGCATACATGTTCATTTGGTATATTCTGGATGCATGTTTCCATTTTAATTTGGACAAATATCTTCAATTTTGTTTGATCTTGAAAAGTCCACTAATTTGGATCCTCTCAGCAAACAATTAAGCATTTAATAGTGACTCATATTAAAGAATTAATGGTGAATAATTTGTGTTATCTTTTTCTTTTTTTTTTAAGTGTCTAATGCTTAACAGCAGGTATAGGTTGACAGCAGACAAATGGAATCTAGGAGGTACAAGTCAAATATTCTAGCACACATCTCCTGATAACAATATTATCCCTTCACTGTTTTTTTGCAAATAACAACAGAACCATTTTTTATTTCACTGATTATTTCCATAAGGAAAAAAAATTCATTCATTTCACATTTATTTTAGTGATGCTAAAGAACTGAGTCAGCAGTATATTCACAGGTTTACTCAAACACACCTGAATCAAGAGCTTTTTGTCAAAGGAAATGAAGTCAGAAAGACGCTTGAGAGAAACACTATTTTCTCCCTTTCTTTTAGACAATAAAAATAGAAGCATCCGAGGGATATGAAATGATTAAGTCTAGGAATGCAAACTAGATCCTTGCAAATACTATGTACAGCACAAAGCTATGTTTGCTGTAGGGCAGGAGGGAAAAGGGGATGCAGGCAGTTACTGTCGTCTTTGCTCTTGTGACTGACCAACAACAACATGGCAGCCAGCGTGAGATTGTTGTAACCTTCACTGGCTTCTGCTCTATTCTATTCCATCCTATGCTATTCTGTTCTAGTCTGTTCTGTTCTTTTCTGTGGTTTGTTTTGTTTGTTTGTTTGTTTGTTTGTTTTGGTTTGGTTTGGTTTGCTTTTTTGTGGCATTCACCACAACAGTATCAAACTCTTCCTGCGGCGAGTTGGGCAATGTGACTATTATCTGTCACATGTTTGTTCTATTTGCTGTAATGGACAAAGGTACTCCGACCATATCATCCACCTCTCCCGACCACAAAGCAAAGGAAGCTGTATTAGATACATTTATATTAATAAAACAGTTTGGAAAGTCTTTCTTGAATCAGTGTCACCCTCCAGTAGATGATTTGTAAATTTTCCAACAGATTTGCTAAGAGACGATATGGCTACATGAGAGCAGAAAGTGCTAAGCACAGTGCAGGGCCAGGGAAGTAGCTAGTGCATAGTTGTGTATCTCTCAGTGATGTCAGTGCATCTGCTGCTGAATTTTGTCATACATATTTTAAATATTCTATATAGTAGTGTTAATATTTAGAAGATTGGGGCATGTATCATTTACATAAATAAATTTTCAATGAGAATTCATATTCATCACATCAAATATTTCAAAAGAAAGTGCAGTTTGTATAGCATTTAGAAAGTGTTTAATTTGAAATAGATTGGAAATATTAGAATTAGATTGGGATGTTTAAATCAATGTATTTAAGGATGTTTACACTTAGTAAAGAATAACATGTGACTTGACTACAGTATTTATTATGTTAAGACTGATTCCATGCGAATGATATGGGTATGTCAATGTTTGCATGCTTAGGGCAACACAGATGCAGACATTTATTAACATGATAGGTGTGAAAGTCTTTGAGAAAGATGTTGAGACCTTGAGAAGGTGTCAAATTCAAAGCATTACCAAGTAATGCTTTGAATTCTAGTCCATTCAGGCTCTTATATTGTTTTAACGAGCTTAGTTTCAGTAAGGGATGGCTGCCCAAGCAAGAACTACTAGGGACAATTAATGACAAATACAACAGCGAAAAATACTGAAAGGTGAAACAGAAAATCTGAGAGCTATAACTACAGATCGTTCTTCATGACTACATACAGTACATCATGTTAGTTCATGCTCTTCCTCAGTTTTCATCTCGTCTTGAAAAAGTCCATCCCAAGAATTGTAACTGCTGCATTAGTTTCATGCACAACTCTGGAGCTTGATGGTAAACTGGGCTCTGCCTTTCTCACCCTGTACACCATGTGAAGTTCAAAAACAATAAATAGTCAGTTCTTTCTAGTCAGCAAGTTTGAGTAAAAAACTATGAATTTTTAAATATTCTGTATAAAGCAAGACTTAATCTGAAATGCACATCTGGCTAACTTGTGTCCTTCTGTGTCTTCTAGACTTCTTCTTTCTCATAATAACTGTTCCATTGCCATCCAGGGGGTGTCCATGTGGGAAGAGACAGAAAATTCTTTCTGGGTAGGAAATCACACTAAACCAGCTGTGGCAACTGAAAAATTGTTGCAATATGGGGGTGTTTTGTGTCTCCTAGCACTACAGGAAAACTGTAGTATCTGAACTCCATCTTATCTCAGTTCAAAGAAATGCCAGCTCCTTCACAAAGCTGGACTCTGCAGCACATCAGCTGGAACCAGAGATTTTGGAAATATTTTCAATGAGATCTAATCTAAGTCTACTGCTTCATTGAAAAAATGCTTTTGCAAGGGACGAGAGGCTGTCTTTCCAGTGTAGTCCACCTGTTTAGGCACTGGAACAAAATAAAGGGCAGAAGAATCTCAAATGAAAACCTCTGTCAACCAGAAGGTAGAGGAAGGACTAAAACCTGAGTCTGTTACATGCTTTAATCATATCATTACCCTCATCACTAGACTTATGAGATTTCCTGCTCTTCCGTACAAATATTTAATGGACCATATTTCCATTCCAATGTGATATGAAGTTGGATCTTTGAAACTAGGATAACACAGGCAGATTTAGCCTGCAATTGTCTATGCTATTCCTCTTGGGCACTGTGACACGGAATATCCTTGAAATTATTTCCTGAAGCCATAGCGTCCTTCTGGAGTTGTGGTTTACAAATGGCATTGTGATTACAGCAAAATATTCTACAGAATCAATCACAAGCAAAGTCTGGATATGATTAAATTAAGGAATTGGTGGATTAGGAAGACTCAGCTGGCTCAGAGTCCTAAAGGTGCATTGATAAATATCATTCTTTTTTAAGCAAACTATTTTGCTAGACATTTCAGTCTCAGATGGAAACAATGGTGCTGTGCTAGCTCTTGCATTCCCATACACAACAATTCTATTAAACCAAACGAACCTTCCTGTAACTTCCTGCCACCCTGGTACTAAACTGCATAGAATTACGACTGCACATTATCCATCAATTGCTCTTGAAATATGTCTGCTGAAAAATAGTCATCTAAGTTTTGGGTTAGCATTTTGTGTATTTCTGGACTAAGTTCATTTTCCTTGATAAAGAAGATCATACTTTTCTGAGCTGATAGCAGTAGCCCTGAAAAAACCCACCCCAACATATCCCCCCACAATTCTACTTTTTATTAAGTACAAAATCATAATGAAACCAATAATTTAGACTAATAACGAGTTGGACAGTTTAAATTATATTAACAAAAGGATCTTTTAACAAAGCTTCCTGTAGCTATGTTACAGCACTGTAAATTCTCAGTGTGAGTGATAGCACTAATGGAAGTTGCAACAACAAGTCTGCAAAATGTTTAACTCAGAAGAGATAGTTTTTCATACATGTGATTTTGTTATCAAGTGATAAACTTACTGATATTTGTAACTATATTGTCACAATTTCCCTTGCAATATAAACCCAATGCCATAGTCAAATATTGTGGGTTTTGTAAAGCACGTGTGCTATTGCCAGGCAAGGCACTTTTTGTAAGTTATGAAAAACATGCTTGGCTCTCAGGGAAAAAGCAATTTAATGATATGCTAATAAGTCCATCATTCTTCTGTATTGTATTATTTACAATTTTGTCTCTAAAACTTATTTAACATTTCCAGTGTAATTATCCATCTGCAGCTTGCCAAGTCCAATATTATAATTCTGAAACAAGAAAAATATAAATTATTTTCTTTTCAACTATGTAGAGGATGAAAAGATATCCAGCAATCTAGTAGTAAATCTGTTTTGCTTAGTGTTCATTATATGAGCATGCGATAGGAAACCTTCCTGGGTACCTTCTTTTTAATTTAAGAATAGCTGTTTATTTTCTTTCTTTGATATTTCTAAATGCTGGATACCTTCCTCAATAAAGCCTGATACACTTTAGGCAACCACAACTTATGATTTCTTTTTAAATTAATTATTCAGTCTATTCTTTTTGATCCTGAAGCCTCTTATTGCCCCATTCATATTTACAATAAAGCTGCAACCCTGGTTTGGCCAAGAAAGCTTCCTTTTTTCCTTTATCTTACAAACTTGTACTTTCAACATTGCTAAGCAGCAACCAACAGCTGGGGAAATGATTTTTTATGATCATTTATACAGTGATTTCACTCTGTTCCTGCATGCCAGGGAAACATACTGGAGTCCGTGGTAAGAATGCATCGTGATATAATAATCACAATATAATAATGCTGATTATATTATTATAATCAGGAGTATAATAATACTCCTGACAAAGATAGTAGCAAAATTCAAGATACTTCACCTGTTTTTTGGAGAATCCACTACAATATAGAAAAGTTTTAAGCGAAATTTAGGGAGGAACCAATTGCTGTCTGTAAGGGAAAAAAATGAATTAAAGTGTTTACAGAACACAAGCTCAGGGCATTAAAAAAATAAATCTGAAACACAAGAACTTTAAAGCTGTGGAAATGATGTCTTCATGGTGAAGAAAGAGAAGGATACATAGGTAACACAGATTAATGAGAGATCACAAAATTGGGCTGTAGAGAGATATTTTTTCGAATTAGAGAAGTCTATAACCACTGTGCATTCAGAGTAATGTCTTGAGGTAAGACCTTTCAAAGAAACGGCCCTGGTGGTTTCTCAGCGTAGCCCCACAAGTTCATCAAAATGTTGAAACGGTTTAGTCTGGATGAATAGTTGCACAATTTTAGAGAAAATCTAAAGTTTTCTAGGAAGCTTTCTTCTTCTCTTTCTTTTTGTGTCAAGGTCTTGTTATATACCACAGGCTGCCTTCAGGTGAGCTCCTCAGGCCAGTGTACCATTCAAACAGTGTGCAACTTTACCTTGCATTACCACAGCTCCTTAAGTTTTATTTATACTCTAGAACACAGTCATCCTCTACTAGTAATCCTAAACTTTTACTTTTTTTTTTTACTCATTTCTGGAAGAAATTTTAAAATGTAGTTGCTGTGTCTGCAAAAGTGCATCCATGACTGATCACATAATTACTGCAATTATGAATGCAACTCAGGTAAATATGCAAGCAAACTACTAGCTAAGCCTCTAACTAGGAATTTATGCATGCCTTTACCCAATTTGCATGGACAATTTTTGTAATTATCTTCCCAGGTTTAGTACATAGATCTCAGGACTCAGTTTACATAAAATCTGACTGAAAAACTAAGGAAGGACTGATGAAGGATGTACAAGCAACTAGTGGAATAAAGAAATTAGAAGCATATGGAAAGAAAATAAACTGAACAAAGTCAACTTCAGCTTCTGTGCTAGCCTTTGTTTACACTACAATTTGAAAGAGGAGGATATGAGTAATGCACCAGATAGGTTGAGTTCCTTCAATTATCCTTCGTTCTCCTGTTTTCAATATGCAGTGTACCCTTTCTGGTAGTCAAGAAGCACAATGATTTTCAGACAGACAAACTACATATGTATAGTGTAATTTAAAGTAAGTGAAGTTGCCATTTTAAGTGTCTAAAGATTCATCTGAGAAAAGCAGAGGAGTTCCTCGTGAATGCAAAGCCAAAACAGGGCCCCAGTGGTGTTTACAGATAAGCAATTGAATGAGTTTACAAGTGTCCTCTTTCTCTGAAGAATAAAGGAAACATACTGCAGTTGACTGACAGAGGCATTTTAACCAATTATACTTCTGTTGTTACACTTAAAACCACACTAATAAAAAAAATCTTGGCTTGCTTGTTTTGTGTTTTAAGACAAGAGGGTAAAAGCATTTTCCAGTGAAAAACACACCTAGATACTTCTGTTAACCTTAATCAAAAAAGACATTGGTATTAAATTTACATTCTGAGTTTCTAAGAAGTGCACCAAAATACATAGAAAATATGCATGTGAGAAAAGGAAGGATCCTAAAGTGCTCTCTATGATATTCTATGATACATCCAATTATAGAAACCTTAAAATCAAGCCCATGCATTTAATTACTTCTCTGTGTTTATAAAGTTATTTTAAAATAATTTTAATGCCTATGTCTATAATATTTAGGAAAAATCTATCTAAAACTTTTAAAAATTATATATTTAAATTTGGAGAGTTTAGATATTTATTTTGAAAATTCTGAGCTGCTTTTGCACAGTTTGGTAATGCTATTGTTGACCTTTATGGCACCTGCAATGGATTCTTTTTATCCTCAAAGTTGAGTAAACAGCATCTGCCATAAGTGTGTTTTTTTAAGATAGATTGTTCGGATATAGCCATATATAGAATACTCACTCCCCATGATAACTGTAATTAATCTTCTTACATTATTAAATTTTATTCCTGCCAGCATTGTTGAGTCAACAAAACCATAGGACAGTAAGTGGGGCTCTATTCTTGCTAAGTAATGGTAAACTGAATTCTTAACTGAATTCTATATGAATTACCAACCGCTGCCACCTAAATCAATCCCATTTGAACACAACAGAGAGAAAAAGGCTGCCATATAAAAACCAAACAAACCAGCAAAAACCTGCTCATAAACAATATTTGCTATGTCTTAAAAGTATTGCTGAGATAATTTAGTTTGAAAATTACTAACACATGATAAACATTGCTCCATATCAAACTGTATCAGTGGAATTCTAATGTACTGAAACCTAACTGCACTTTGCAGTGTTTAAAATAACATGCTAAATCTTATGTTTTAACAAAAAAAATTTTGCTTGTAAGTAACTACCACTACTAGTTAGGAAGTACAACAAAAGGAAAAAACAACATTATGAAAAGAAACAAAGAAGTAGTGCCTTCTTCTACACTGAGGCCTAACATCCTCTATCTGTCTCAGTCTGGAGCTTAGCAAGCTGTCATTGCATCCAAAATGTTTTCCTCAGTTTTAGAAAAAGACAACAGAAGACTTGTAACCAATTAATCTTCATATATTTGCATGTAAGGTTAGTAAAGTGAACGCATTAGAAGTACTTTAGGATTATAAGCATGTTATCAATGTGATGCTCAACTTTTTCATCTTTTAATTAATTCTGTGATTTTAGGACTATCAAAAAGAAACATACTCAAAAGGCAAACATGGACACTACAAGGTGTTAAAATTCATTGAATATTTTTTCTTTCCCCAGCTCAAATATAGGTGAGTAGTTGTGTCAACACAGAACTACAAGTCATGCTTTTCAGTTTTATCTTATTTTCTAATTATTTTGCTTTTAAGGTTTTTTTTCCCCAACACTTCATTCTCAGCTATTTAATAACATGCATATTATGACAGTATTCTAGGACTGAAATTTTGGAATATGCAGATTAAAATTCTGAATCATCAGAGCATCACTTTATTGCAGAATCATAGGGAATGTCTACACTTACTCAGTGGTTGTCAGTTCTGATAATCTTTGAAATCTGACTGTACCACTGTGGCTGTCAGCTACTGTGGAAATCATTACTGATGTTAAAGAAAATGTTCTGGTTTTACTGACAACAATTTAACAAGAGACATCTTCCTGTTACTGCTCTCTAGCAAATCCAAATGCTGTAATTAATATTGTAGAAAGTAAACCAGGAAAACCTCCCCACCTGGTAGGAACTATCAGAGTCTGCAAAAAGGTGAACTGATGTAGCCCTGCACCTGAGAATGGTCCTTTAGAGTAGTCTGTGATTTTTTTTTAGCACATAGATTCTGACTCAGGGACAGAAAAACCAGCATTTTTTCTTTCTTTTGAGGTTGACAGGATCCAAACCAGGGCTACAGTTTCCTTATATATTTTGAAATACTGATCTTAATTATTTACTTGCATAATGTGTGAATGTCATTTTTTTCATAACTGTTTTGATGAAATGCAAAGCCCTTACCTCTCCCACACAGAGTAAGAAATGCATTTCTTAAAGAACCAGAACAAAAAAAGTACTTTAAATCTACATTCTATGATTTAAATTCTTGTAACAAGAAAGTTACAGTGTTTTTCTATGGCAGAGATAAATATGTTCCAGTACTTCATGTAATTAAATTAGGAAGAATGAAAGAGAATATTTAAACCAGTTATGCATAGAATAATATATACTGATGGACAGATAAGACATGATTCAACTACATTCCATTCTAAACGTAAGGAAGAAATAGATGTTTAATAATGAAATTAATCCTAACTCTAATGAAAACTGAGCAGGTATAATATAACTGTGCATTTTAAAGAGATAATTTTGTTCTGTTGGAGTTTTGATGCCACTTACACTAGGAATAACAGTAAAATAAAGTAAGTTAAATTAGAACACAGTTTTCAATTTCTGTGATAACTTCTGAAAACTATTTAATTTATATAGCAGATGTTCACTGAAACAAATGTCATGCTACTTAGCCTTCTGAAAACTACTGAATGAACAACCTATACCTAATCGCTATCCCACTGCCATCTAATTGGTTCATCCCAAACTGAAGTATGTAGGCTGACCCCAACAATCTACCCATGTGTCCTCCGAAGTGTGGACACCTGACACATGGCTTTGGGTTGTCTTCCAGTGTAGTTCTGAGATGGTAGGTCTGACTAGTAAACTTGAGAGCATTTGTAAAGCTTGATCTCATCTCACATGCATACGAAGCAAAGTCTTGCTGAACTGCATAAGAATCAGGAAGCTAAGCTATACTTTGGCTCCTAAGGCTTCAAAAAGTCAAGATCAGAAATGTATGAACTGTTATGCTATATCATATCAAGATGGTCCAGAAGCATAACTCACATGTAAATGTAAACATTGATTTAAACTGTTGTATATGGTTTTTCTTAGCTTTAATATTAGGCTAAAATATCTGCAAAATGAGGTCTCATGTTTTTGACTCCAAGCTGCTGCCACTTCTGTTTCGAAGCAGAACTATTCTCACTGTCTTTTAAGTCCAAAGCTGCTTTTCCTGCCTCTTTGGAAGACTGCGTTTCACATATATTTCCCATTAGTAGCACACTTTAGATGCCAAAAGTGAAGCCACATTCCGGTTACCACTGAGCTTCACAGTGAAGTAACCAACTACAGGTCATGGTACCAACGGACAATGGAAGAGCAGGAGACTTCATATGTCCCCAGAAGTACCATGTCCCTCTCGGGTACCATCACGCCTGAAGCAGGGAGAGAGGTGATTGCTCCTGGGGGTGCAATATACCCTCTGCTTGAGGCATCTGAGGAAACATTCCTGTTGGTTTCAGCCAGACCTCAAGTGATGTGGTAGCGCATATATGATGGAAGATATTCTTGCCTCTTTTCCTCCTGCCACTTTGTGAATCCATACAGTGTCAGTTATAATCAAGCATTAAACAAGCGATTTCAACCAAATTCCTTTCAGATGGATATATTACTAAATCCAAAACTAAAACCAGTAACAAACCCCAAGTTTCTACCTCAGTGTACAAATTCTTGCAATGTCAGTACGGTCTTGCCTACCCATTTCTTCACCAGAGGATATCCAATCAAAGTGATGAGTTTGAACAATTTCTATGCTTGTTTGATAAAATTTCTTTAGTTTTTAATTTGTGTACCAACAAACGTGCTTCTGTGGCAACACAAAATTCTACCACTTGCTTCCAGTGTGGAAAATACTGAACAGAAGAATCATTTAAATACAGTGTTATGTGTATGAAGGCCATATTTTGGCTATTTAATTTTGAAATTTAATTTAGTTTTCTAGACCATTACATGGAAACCAAAAAATATTCTTCTGTTATACATATAAGAAAACTTCAAAGAAATTTATAAAAAACTGTTTACACTTTCAGTTTGCAATGAACATTTGGAAATGGTAATTATAGAACTGTGATAACTAACAAAGTTCAAGAAGACATGATTGGCACAATAAATAATTGGTTTGCTTCTACTTAATCTACATTAATGTAAACAATAAAACTTCTCTTAAATAAAGATTGTGTGAATCTTCATTTATCTTTTATGACAAGAGAGCAAAGATTGTAGCTTAATGAATGGAAAGAAGCAACAAGGTCAGACTTAAAAGCCTCAAAGGTCAAATTTCTGACATCTCTGAACACTGAAAAAAACCTAACATGGTAATTACTATTTTGGTCAAATCACTGAGGTCTATTTTTGATTTAAAAAAGAAAGGGAAAAACCCCATAATTCAGGAATTTAAGAACCAGCACTTGGTACAGTCTGTAACATATACTTCCCCATACTACAGCCTTTTTCCACCACAGAAGAAAAATAAAGGATACAACAATAAGAATTCCATTTGAGACCTCACATGTCTATTAAGTATCCAGCAGATATCCACACCTGGAAAGTGTTTGGATAACAAAGCAACAAGCAGTCTCTCCTAAAACAGAGACATTTTCTAATTTTCAATGCAGAATATTTCCAGGATTCCTATGCCTAAATCACCCCAGCTTTGGTGAGCTTACAAGTAGTTCTGAATCTTTGCAGACAACAGGAACATAGGCACTGATAAAAGGTCCAGAAAGCCACATAATTTTATTTTACATATGCATTGATTTTTGCCCAAATGGAAGACCTCTGTCATCTAACGGGGTTATTCATAGATTCAAAGAGTTGATCAGGGTCATTAATAACAATAGCAAACTGATCATCATTCCAATAGGATTTGACAATGGCTTTTTTTCAAAGTGGATACTAATGTATTGATGCCTCTGAAGTTCATTACAGCAGTAATAAATCATTAGTCTCCAGAAAATGATTTATAAGTTGGTTAAAATGCATTAGAGTGGACTGCCAAGCTACTCTACTGAGAAGATGAGGCTGGTACTAAAGAGGATTTTTTTTTCAGGTTCTCTAACCAAAATGGTGATGACTCAAAGTAATCATATCACAAAGACAAAAATAAAACAAATCACTGTAATAATTTACTTTAATAGCATGTTTCAATCTTCATAAAAGGGTGAGTGAACTTTACTTCGAACTGCTAGATACTTTCCTTTTATTCACTGCTGGCAGCAAATTCTTAACCTATAAAGCTCCAGTACTGACCCCAACCATTATATTTGTGTTTACTTTAACCACAAGAAGTATACTGTGTGTGTAACTATGGTTACTCTGCAAGGGTGTCTGTATAATAACAGTTTATTATAATGTAAAAGTAGCCTGTCAAGCATGCAGTGCTAAGTCATAAGATTAGTGACGATAGTATTGCAAGAAGTATATGGGCCACAACTTGATACTCAGAGTGCTTGTTATGCAAATCTGTTACTATATTACATACACCACTGCTAGTTACTACTTAAGTAGCTTAACTACAGCTCAGAGCTATCAATATGTAACTACAAATTGTTTTTACTTTTACAAATGTTTTTAATTAATACCCATTGCACACAGACGGGTGTGTTATTCATGATATTCAGCAAACTTCATATTAAGTTCAACACTCAAGTCTCACACACTCCTCTGCAAAATTACTGCAGTAGTGCTAAAGGCTCCCTGTGTTAAACAGGGTACCTTAACCAGTCTCCTCCCCGGCTAACCCACACAATGTCATTCACAAGGGGCTTCACAAGCCTGGTATCTCACTTTCTTTTTGTTCCTGCCTGCTGTGACCATTGCATGGCCACACAGCACAGAAGGTGTATGTAAAGACCCACACTCACACTGGGCAAGGCAGGATCATGGTCCTGTCATTTGGAGGGACATGCACATTTTTCCCTCTGAGGTGGTGCATGGAATGACAAAGACGGGTTGGAAGAGGCACAGGCACTCGTGCTGGTCCTTCGACCTACATGTTGGCTAGTAAAGCCAACTAGCTAGTAAAGCCAACATGTGGACAGCTTTAATAGTAAAGGTAGTAAAGCCAACATGTGGACAGCCACAAATGCTATAGGGTCCAGCACCACTGTGGCTCTGTGTTTCTGTAAAAAGACTCTGGGAAGTCCTCTGTGAGCTGCTGGGACTGATGGCACTGCACAGCCATTTCCCTTTCCTTCTTCTTTTTGCACACTGTTGTGCCTAAATGTCAGAAATAAGCCCCAAGTGATTTGTCTTTACCTATTTGAACAGTCCCTGCTTAAGCAAGTAACTCTTACACAAGAAGCCCTTCAAGATTAAGTACATTAAAGGCTTGTCTATAATTCCAGGAATAAAATAAAAAAAAGTCTTCTGGAAATACATGATAAGAATTATTATGAATCCTACAGAAGACAACACAATAACATGTTATCCTCTCAATGTAATTCATTCATAATCGTGCATTGTATAAGGGTCACAAAACATTTAGAGCCAGATATTCAAAAGGCCAAGTCAGTATGTTTACAGTCTCAATTTTGTGTTTGCAGGCTGAAATGGGAGGAGTTGTTCTTCTGTCTAACTAATCTAGCTTTCATAAGGTTTCATTAGAGGTAAAAGTACTTTGGAACTAAGAATGCCTGCAAACAAAAGAACAAGGTCCTCTGAATACCTTTGAATAATATAGTTAATATCACTAATGTTATAAGCTAATTTCTCTTTCTGTATTTACTGTGAAACTCTACAGGCTAACTCTCCTTTCTTTAATTTTTAAGAAATCCCCCATAAAAGATGACAGGTTCCTCTGAATGCAGTAAGAAAGGGGTGGGCATGTAATTAAACTTACAAAAGGTTGGGTGAATTTTTTAATTGCAAATTAAAAATGCTGTTATGCACAAAATGGAGCTCTCAGACCAGCCAACATAGATGGGTAGAATTAAAACATCTCACTGACAATTTAGTCCCAAGTAAGCATTCAGTGAGAACTAGAAAATATAACCTTAAAATATTATCATCTTACTGTTAGTTAACATTTCACTGGTGTATTTTAAAAAGCTTTTCCTACACAGAGGCAAATGGTAAAATAAAGATGCCAAAAGAATAAATGAACACTTGCACATGTTAACAGAAAAATCACCAACTAAGTAACCAACACAGAAGTCTTCAAAAAGCCATGGAAATGTTTAAAAAACTGATAAAAATGACAGAATCTCTATTAGAAATGCCAGTAGAAAATGTTTATCTGATTCTAGTTGGATCCAGTTGCTGTGTATGTTTTGGAACAAACCCCAGGTCTTTTACATTGCTATTCTGTCACAAAGAATCCTTAAACTATCCCAAGTCAAGGCAGTACTTTTAATACTTGATAAGCATAAATTAGCACAGAACAGAGCAAACTACCAGTGGCCAACACAAGCTCAATAGCACATAACAGGAGTTTTCAAGATGTGGCACACAACTTGCAGGCCAGGGAAAGAGTTACCTTTAGTACGATAAAGTAGTGTAAATCACAGCACTCTCTACCTAGCATTAGCAAAAATTTGTCTAACTCCATGCTGCTTCTGCATCTAGATACAATTCTGGCGAAACAAACCTTCCTCTTGGCCCTCTGCTTATGTCCAGCTTTTGTAAATGAGTCTGTGACTGTTCTCAATTCCTGCCACTGGATTGTTCCTCCAGCTAGGTGTGGACAGCTTAGTGGGCTTGTAAATACATAAAAGGACTGAAGAAACGGTGCAAGTCTCACCATGTGACCTGTAAAATCTTCACAAAAACATCTTTCTATACAGTGGGAAAAAGGCCAATAGCAAAATAGGTAACAGTCTTGCTCACTGAACGAATACCTCCCACCAACTGAGACAATAAATAACAACTTGTTCTGAGTTCTGGTATGGACTGAAGTTGAACACTCTTCTGTTAAACTAAAAAGGAAGCAAAGAGATGAAATACGTCCCCATCCTCATACCCTGTAAAGCTTGTGTTATGAAACTTTTGATAAAACTAAATCAAAGAAATAAAACACTCTAGGCATGCTCCTTATTCCCTGGGGAATAAGGGAAATATTACCAACAGAAGACAATCTAAAATTAAGAACTCCAGGACTAATGAAGTGCAACTTATTTCCCTAGACCTAAGAGTACTGTTTACTTCTTCCAGCAGACATATGTATAAAGAATTATGTGAAAAGACACTCCAGCACAACATCTTCTGAAGTCAGGAATGAATCTCACACCAGCATTACAGGACAGATTTTGGACAGCTCTCCAACTGCTCATAATGCTTCACTGCAGGCCACCAAGATGCTATTCTCCTTCATTAAGAAGTTTGAAGGATCTCATTCATGAGCATGTTTGATTCTTATGCCTTTCCCCAGGCATTTTTGACTGCCATGGGCTCCTTTCTGCTGCTGCTATAAAGCTGTAGCCCCACTTCTTTAATCACACCAGCAACCAGGAGGATTTTGGTTACCTGACCTAAGCAAGCACTCCTCTTGATGGAGATTCCCTTGATGCCAAATACAGCCTAAGAAAAGGAGGGATGGCCCATGAGCAGAAGTGCATAGGTATACAACAAAATATAGCATAGCACAGATACACAAAGACATAGCACAAAGACTTGCATGTTTTTATATTCTCTCTACAGAGCGGAAAATTCTGTCCATTTATAGTCTGTCTATCTAACACAAATGCTTAACAGCACCTCCTTCAAGTGGAATATGCACCTGCAATGGTTGGGTGATAAAAGACATTTATCAATCTGCTCTGGAAAAACTGACAATAAATGAAGATGAGAAATCCTCAATTAATACCTGGGAAGCAGACACTTACACAAATTTCTGAGCTTTTTTATAATATCTGTATTCTTTGGTGATGTGGTTATTTTTTCTGCTCAAATAGATACAATAAAAATAATCCTTCAACTCAAATTCTGCAATGAGGAATAATACCGAAGCAGAATAGCTTCTCCTTTCTCAAACAAAACAAAATAGGTATAAGGTTAAGAAAATGCATTAACTTTACAATGAGAAAGGTAAACTAGATAATTTATTTTTACAAGGGATCCATAATACAGGATTTTTAAATACAAAAGACTTTTTACATACTGTAATTTTAATTCCCCCGCTCTATTTTACTGTACTTTCCAGACACTTACTAAGCACTAGTAATGCAGATAAACATCTTTTCCCTCATTTCACACACAGAAACTGAGGCATAGATAGAAATTTCTCCAGTAAATGTAAAAAGCAAGATAAGAGCACTTCCGTGCACAATATAAGTCCTACTCAAAGTCCATCAAAAACATTCCAAGCCTTTCCAAATATTTTAATCGGATTTGATTCATGACCTAGAAGACCTAGGAGTAGCTTTCTCTGTCACTCATTAAGTCCTTAATCTGGTCACTTCTTTCATCAGTCACTTTAACCTGTCTGTGTTTTGGACTGCAACTCTATCAGAGGAACTATGTGGATTTCATGGAAGTGCTATGGAAGCACAAAGACTTCTCTGAAGAATCCTTCAGCAGTCCACTAGAGACATCATGTCCTCACCCTGTCCTTAGTGCAGTAGACAGTAAGGTTAAAGGTGGAGATACACACCTGTTCTGAAAATATCTTAACATGATTTTTCAACTAAAAGTAGCTTTGCAGATTGCATACACTTGAAAACCTAAAGTTTCAGGGGTGGGAAACCAAGCATGAGAGACCTCATATTCCTCCTTCATATTACTACTAAATGCTTTTCATTTATATTTTCCATCTTTAAATGGAAAGGACAGATTTTCCCGTGATCTTCTCTATTAGCACCCAAGGAATCATATCTCCTCTCAGATATATACATATGTTATTCTTGACTGTAATATTCACATGAAGGCAAAATTCAGTTCTATCATTAAACTTGTAAACTCATGTTTGACTGATAATCTCCTACTCTGCATGTACATAAGCAAGTACAGATGAATAATATAATTTACATTTCCTAGTAGCTGGAATTGCCCATCTAGCTACCTTAAATGCCACCTCTAACTATTTGGGCAACTGAGAGACTTATAATTAATTGAATAGTTATTGTGTGCACAGAATAAGTGCACAAAATATACAGACCCATACTAAGCTGAAACATGAGAATCCAATCCTATTTTAAAAGAAAATGAAATCTCGCTGTAGGTAAATGGACATCAAGCTTGCATCACGGATAACTACCTTCCATGTTTTGGAATATCTGCTTTTCAAAACTTGCCATGGGCAGTTTTTCTGTACCTCTGCTTCTGGCCATTATGTCAGTTTTTAACCCATACCCTCAACGAGGCCTGAGATATTGTTTACACATTTCTATCTACCATAGGTCTCCTTCTGATGGCTATATTACAACCAGTATTTTTAGTCAATATTTTAAGGGACTTGGCATAAACCTAAATAGCAATTGTGAAGATAGTAGGAGAAAAAAGTTGTCTATGACTAAAACTGGAGGTATTAAGACCCATAATTAGCATATATGTTTGCAAGAATTGTCCTGAATACAATTTTTCAAGGATTCTATATTTACTAGTGAGAATAGTAAAAATGTATTAGTTACCAAACAGCGCTCACTGCCCCTTTGATCACTACCCAGAATTTCCTACTGTTTTCTGGTTAGTAATTCAGTAATGCAGCATTTCTTGGCATGTCTGTGCAAAGTGAAAAGAATATCACAAGGTGGTTTTCTTGGCTATGACATTCCCAACAGACAGTAGTAAGTGTCAACAGAAAAACCAGAGTGGCGTGCCTTCCACTTTAATCGACAGATACATTACATGACAGAAAACAGCAAAAATATCCTTTTTAAAAGATTTCTAAAATTTGAACAATGAAACAGTTTAACCATGTTCACTCATAATGAATATGACTGTATTTAGATTACTCATTATCCTTGATATAAAACTGTCACATATTACAAAAGACCCCATATGCAGATAAAGGTTCCCCAGAGAGCGTCTCAAACCCACACCATATTCCAGAGCTCTGTATATCATATCTGGGGCTTTTGAGTTAACCAGAAATCATACAAAAGGCAATGTAACCTGTTATTGACTGTTTCTGAGGAGGCTTATGTATATTTTTTATTCAAGCAGCTGTAAGAAATACAGTGCTTTTATGCAACATGTTCCATGGTTGACAGATTCATATAAAAGTATGCAGTGGTTATGTCAGTGCATTTGGTCAAATCGCACCCTATTTTTATTATATTCATGCAAAAATGCATTAGACATGTTTCCCTCATATAACAAGTTCTTTTGTAAGAGAGCCACAGCCAAAGCACTGCAGCAATTTTGTGTTTACTTCTAGGTTTGCACACAAATTTATACTTTGAGTCCTTTGTTGGTACCATGTATGTCTGGGCATTTCATAAAACAAGCCTTCTCTACTGCTTTAATTTTGCTCACTGCTTTATAGCAACTGGAGTTTTGCAACAGTGGTTAGTTCCTCATTCAATAATTCTTGATGATATGCAACAACAGACAGGATTGACTCTGTGTTCTCCAGCTGGCACAACTGCACATTTCCAGAAATTAAATTAATCTAATTCCTTATATAATTTAGCTGTGAACAATAACTGCAGACCTGGAACTCTACCTTTTTCTATAAAGCATGAATAATGATTAACTCTCAGGTAGGTGTGTGCACATTCTTGTTTTATTATATCAGTCTCACAAAAGAAAGATTGCACTATGAATACCACGATTATTTTTATGTCCCCTCAAGATGGCAAAATTACTGGCTATCTGAGGTTACTAATTTATTAGATTTTTAATCTAACTTTATCAGCCTACATTTATTGTCTTTTTAAGTCAACATCTGGAATATGTCTTAACTAAAATGTGGAGAATCTTACTGATGGATCAAGTTTGACCATTCAACCTAAAAGACTTGAATATGCCACTGCAGTTGGTCTGGAGAACAGAGGTTGCAAACTCTAATTCTGAAATACTTGCCAGTCATTTGACATGTTCTGTAGGGCTGCAATTCCTTTTCTAAACTCCTATTAATTTCAGGTGTCTGTATAATTTTGAGATTTTCATACAAAAAAAATTCCATAAATTAAACCCTCCAGTGGATACTGACTAGTGGAACAGAACACCGTAAATATTATTGCTACTAAATCATTAGAATCACAAGTGGAAAAGAAACAACCATCTGCTCTTCTATAAGTATGAATGGAAACAATGGAACATAGTAAATAAGCATGAAAATATCTCCTTGAGAAGCAGTAATATTAATCCACCAGTTTCAACACAATAATCTCCTCGTAACACCTTAATACTAATAAAAAATAAATTATCTGTTTAAATGGAACATTTAGTCTGCATTCAATACAGTCTTGTCATGTTGACACTAGTAAGTTAATAAAAAAGTGGGTATTAAATTAGAAAATGGGAATAAAATCTACACTTCTTGAATCATCTGAGGAGAAAATACATATTTTCAGCCGTTATTTTAAATTGTTAAAAACCTATTAGACAGTAAGATCACAGTAAATACACAACTTCAATATGCTCTAATTTTGTGCAATTTATGAGATTTAAGCAAATATCAGTGAGAGTTTTAATTTGGATCTCCCAACAGCTAGACAGGATTATTGTGAGTGTAATAGTTTTATGTTCAAGTGGGATTCTGCTGTATTAAACTCTTTGTTAAACAAATCAGTCAAGCTCTCCCTCTCTGGAATTTTAATTTGCACCTTTGTAGAAGATGAGCAGTGTTTCACTTTTAATGTTTGATTATCAGCACGTACTTTAAAGAGGCAAGATCTTACCACTTAATAGGAGTTTTCTTTCATTTTTACTTGAGTGGAATTATATTTTAGTCTAAAAAGGTTATTATTGCCTTTAGTTATGTATCTCCCAGGGCATTTAATCTGCAGTAAAAAACGCTCTGTAAAAACTGTTGCCGTGTTGTCAACTTAACTAAAATCCTTTTTCTGCTACTTTGCCAATGCTTGCTACCACTTTAACTGTAATAGTGCCATCCTTTACCAATAGTAGTTAACAGAAGTGCTCTCAGCAGCATCACCAGAATTGGTCTGGACACAGAAATACAGGTCTAAAACTTCCATGACAAGGCAGCTCACTGCAAGACCCTTCAATTTTTAATGCTGTTTCACTCTGATTCTTTCCTGCCAGGTAGGTAGCACATAAATGAGTCATGTTAGTTCATCCTGATTTTTAGATTTGCTTTCTCACTCTAGTTCCAATCCAGAATCTGAGAAATACTTTTAAGCAAAGAAGGACTTCTCCATGTCCCTGGCTCCCCGTCCATTCCTCTCAGCTGCCACTCAGGCTCACCATGCAAACTATACACATACGACCTCATTTGCTTTGCCAGAAAATGCAGCAGTGGCTCCAGGTTTCACCAAGGACTCCACATTCATAGAGACCCCAGAGCACTCTCAGTAGATCATGATTTATTGATTCACCATGCAGCAGCAGGGTTATGGTTACTTTTCACCTAGATGTTCGTGTGGGAGTCAATGGAACTATTTTCATAAGTGAGGCTTGAAGCCTTTTAAAAGATTTTTATTAAATTGTATAAGAACAATTATGTCACTGTCTTAAGTCTCTCAAGAAAGACTAAGAAATTGTAGACTAATAATAACAACTAATCATTTGGGCATTCTTATGGGATAAAAACCCAAAAAGTTAAGTTCTTGCTCTAAATAATACTGTGTAGAAGCCTCCATCCATATGGATATTCTGGATATTCTGGAATGTGCAGGTCTCTCACTTTCTTTCTTTTGATCTCCTGTTGTCTCATGTCCTGACCAGACAGTCCCAATTCTCAAAAAATACTGTCAATAAAATATTAATTACAACCGATGTATTCCCCTTGCCTCAACTTCGGTTTCACTGTTCTGGCACTTTCCAAATGCTCATCCAACTCTGTCTGCTGTTGAATGCCTGGAGAGCGTCAGTGAAAAATTAAACATCTCCACACTGTTGGATAGAAGCCTACAATGAATGTATTTTTAGCACAGAAACAGGCAGACACCGAATGCTAGGTATGAATCTGCAACCACTTCTGACCTTCGAGACACAGTTACCATACCATGTGGGAAGAGAGAAGGCAGCTTATTTCAGTCATCATGAATCCACAAGATCAGTTCCAAATCTCCACATTGGTTAACTGTCTCAAACTTTCCTTCCAAGGTAAAATTTAAGTTTTAAGTCCTAGCTAATGTCACTCTTAATTAGAAATGGGTAATGACAAACCTTATATAAGATTTTATTCCCAGCTTCAAAAGGAGCTACCCACATTTGTTTCATGTCTTTACTTTGAAGAAAGTGTCTTTTATTACTTATTTTAGTACAACACATTAAAATCAAATATCTCCTGTAGCAAAATGATTCAAGTCCTTGGAACTCAAATAATTTTCTAATAAAAAATGCATGAGACAAATAAATGCACTTTATGTTCCACAAGAAAAGGCAGTTTCAACAGGCTAATGCTCAGAGAAAATTCATTTTATCAACCAGCCATTTCATTCTTTGGTGCTGTTACAAGCTCCTCACAGTTGCTAAGCAACCATAATTCATCGTACCTTTTAATGGATACTCTGCTACTGCTGAGAACATTAAGGTGAAGAGAATAAATGCCTTGGGTGAATCTTGAAATCTTTCATTATGCATGTCATTCTATTTCTGTAATGCTATAATGCTGAAATGTTTCTGTGGCAGGAAACTGAGTTGTGGTAATTGCATATTCCACTCATATATGTTTTGTAAGCAGAGCAGCACGTACTTGTCTAAAATGAGCTATTTCTAACATGATTGAAATTGGACTTTTCTACTTCTAAAGGTAGTAAATAAATCTGAGGGGGGAAAAAAAAAAGAATGAGTCTGGAGTAAAATGTCTTGAAATTTTCAGCAAGAGTGACAAAATCCTATGGCATAAATTGAAAGTAATCAAGCAGGCTTGATTGTAACACAGTGGTATGTGAATATATGGCACACAATTGAAAACACAAAAAACACAATAAAGAAACCATATATCCTGTGCAAGTTGCATCTTTTTAAAACACATGACATTTGAAGACAGATACATGTATGGTAGATCACGCATCTCTCTCTATATTAAAACAAACCTCAGGTTTCAGCTGAACGCAAATGACTAATATTATGTGCATTTTCCTCCTTGTTGTTTAGGGCCTTTTCTCCTCTTGAGAAATACTTCCTTACACTAGCTAAGGGGGCACAAGCATGAATACGATTTCACAATTAGGTTTGTATTTTGCAAATAAATAGTAAAGACATTATAAGATAGAGTGCTCAGATACTTTCAATGATGGATAGCACTACAAAACCCTGAGATGGATTTGTTTTATGGGTTCAACCTGCATTTCTGATCCTGATTATCTTCTCTTTCGCACCTGTGTATACCAGGTGATGTGCTCTTAAAAAAGCAGCTTTACTCAGATAAGATGCAAATTAGTTTTTCCTTGTTTTGAACATTAGATTCAAGTTTGTATTTTATTTATTTTAGAAAGTATACAATTAGCCTTGGAGAGAAACTTGTTACAGTTTTTTCTACATACCTTTTAACTTCACTTTCCTCTTTATGTTTCTGGGCTTGTCATCAGAAATGCTAAGCAACAAGCAATATTTTCAGTTCTCTTCCTCAGCCATTTACAGCACACCTCTACCCAGAGGTTGGTGACCTCAAACTCATCTTGAAGCTGCATGGGCTAATCCTGCACTGTGCAGGGAGGACCAGTCAGAGAGCTCTTACAGCCTTATCTGTTTTGATGTTGGAAAGGAAGTAAAAATAAAACCTTTTGCTTATTCTATCCAACTGTTGCTGAGGAATGTTTTAAAATCACCTTTGCTAATCTGTTTTTACAACTGCTGCATTTTGGCAGCATTTTGGCAATACATTTCTTCCATCACATTGCATGAAGGTGGAAGACCTCTTTCTCTGAGAAACCTTTTGAAATCTATTCCTCGGGAGAGCGATTTGGAGGAAAAAGAAGGGGAAGGTGTTGAATGTATGTACACTGATGAAGACAAGAAACTGATGGGGTTGCAGGACAAAGTTAGAGACTTCACATCAGTCTACTCTAAAGTGATTGTACTTGTTGACCAGCACAAGAGGAAACCAACACATGGTAGTAGCAGGAGAAGTAGGAAAAAGTTAAGAAGTTCCAAATCTGGGATAATGCAAAGTTAAAATAAATGCACAAATATGTCAAACCAAATTATTTCTTTCCTTTTTTCTTCTTCTCAAGTGTTCATACAATTCTAATTTCCACCAAAAGAAAGAATAGTTGACTTTTCTTTCCCCATCTTTGGAAGCATACTTGACTTTTCTTTACCTCTCTTTTCTTCTCCTTCCCTCCTTATTCTTTCTTTTGTCTAGTAGTGACAAAACCCAAGAATATGTGTTTTATAGCCTCTGTCTGATTATTTTCCAGTAAGGAAAATGTTGCCTTTCCTCAAACCACTGATGTTTTCTTACAAAAACATCCACCAAAGTAAGAGGGTGAGATAAAGGAGAAGTGCCTTAGCTGTCTGATTTTCAAAGACTGTTTCACTCCTGTAAATGTAATTTGCTGATGCAAGTCACTCATTTCCTTCACTCTAAATATTTGCTATGCACAGTTTCATTAGTGGAGTCTGCAGGCACCTGAAGAATGGTTCAAAAATTGTGTCTCCTAATGATTCTCCTTGTTCTTTGCTGCTGCTTAGAGGATAGTTATGCCAGTGAGTAGCTTCAGCCTAGAAAAGTCCTAGAAGGCAGAATACCGAACCACTTCTGACTGTTCATATTCTCGTACTTAGGTTATCAGAACTATGGGAACAAATGGTGGACTTCCACATGGGAATAACAGACATAGAATCATAGTAGTCATGCTTCAAAGTCTTCCTGAAAAGCATTTTGTTACATTTCTTGGAATCACTTGATCGTGCATACAGAAAGACAGCAGCAAACCCAAGGCTTTTTGTCATCTTAAATTGAAATAATGTCTTAGATGCAGCAATATGATGAATGCTACCTATATCTTTGAAAAACCATATTACTGTCTCTTGAAACATTTAATTGTGAATCAGATACGTGCTAACAGTTGATCAAATTTACAATTTCTAAAGTTAAGAAGATTTATTCTTAGATAAATTCCACATTTCCTCTGGTGAAAACTTGCTTTGGCCAATTCTTGCAGTTTTAACAAGGGTCAAAAATAGTATAATGAAAGAATGCAAAATTAATATTTGAAGCTTCACTGTGAAGTAAAGAAAGAGGATACTTAATATAATTTGTCAAAGTCAGAAGAGAACAGCGAATTGAGACCTAACCACTGGAAGGTCACAGCCAATAATGTTTCTGCAAATAGACGTGGGTTGCAGAAGCATCAAATGCAAATTACTGTTTGCTGAAGAATTTTAATAGAGTTCTACGTCACATTATAAAATGTTTAATTGTAACCCCATTTTAATAACACCATCTGATTAAATGAAAAGATGCCTTGCTGATCGCAATTACAATCTGTCAGACTGCATATTTATTTACAGTTTGGTTTCCTAAAACCATAAGATAAAAAAAGGAAACTCTATTCAGCTTGTCAGCAAACTGTAATTATTGTGTATCCTTCTGTCAGTTTCTGCATAAAACTTTTCATTCTAAAATGGATCTAATTATAAGTACATCAACATTTTTATAAATGCTTGCTTTCCCTTCTTTCCCCCTCTCTCTCCCCTTCATCAGTGAATTCTTTGTTGCAAACTTTGGAGTAAAAACTTATTTTAAGTAAGCAACATTTGTTTCTTTATTTTGTCTTTTCTATCCTAAGTTATTGTTAGAATACAGAAGACTCTACTCAATGTAAATATTATTTATGACAGTGCACCTTCCTAGCACTGCACTCAAGCAAAGCCATGGGATTAGGACTGTATTGTGTTTTTTTGTGCTTTGGCATTAATGTCTTGAATATCAGCTGAGAAGCTCTTTCCAAGTGTATCATGTAGCTCATCTTCTACAAAGTCTATTTACCGTAATTTATAACCTTTCACAAGAAACAATTTGCCAGACAAACAAGAAATGAGTCCAAATGTCTGAACGCTAGTATATGTATCAACCAGTTATAGAAATTACATCTCAAAGAAAGGTCTATTAAATCATCCAGCCCATCTCCCAGTCAGTGCAGGATTTTCCCATACATACATGTTCCAGTGCTTTAACACTACCTGGCAGACTATTCGGATGACGCTACAGGGGTTTTATTTTTATCATTGCTTATTTTTATCACATTACTTGCAGTGACATTCCTTAAGTATCATAAACACCTATTCCTTCAGCCTAACTTTCTAAGTAATGTATGATGATAAATAAATATAATATTGAAAATATGCACATAAACAATTTCATAAAATAACACACTATAGCTGAACCTTCAAGAAGAGTTATTTTGCTCAGTGTAGGTTATGGGCTAATACAATCTGGATCATGGTTGCATGCTAATAAGATTTGGGAAAAGCTGATTATTTTTCTACTGTTTCTTAAATGGTCAAGTCAGTTGTGAACCAAAACAGTCTGAGTTAATATACATCCTCTTGATTATTTATTTCCTAGCTGTTCCATCAACATCTATTACCTATCAGTCATTCTTAGATAAATATATATTTTATAAACACAAATATATACATATATAAGCACACTTTAAAAATAAAAATAAATAAAAGACAACTGAAAGGATTAAATGGTCTGCATTAACCTCCACTAACTGCTGGGTTTTATGTATACAATGAAGTAGGTGAATTTTTAAGATTGAGGATCTGTACCCAGAGCTTGCCTGAGGAGTCTGTGCACTTGCCATTAGAGGAATTCTCTAAAAAATAAGTTAGAAAAACATCTGTCAGAAGTGACAAATGTATAGAGTATCCTGCTTTCAGGGAGATGACCTTTTGGAGTTCTCCCTTGGACTAGACTAAGGGAGGGACCTTAGGGTTCCTTCTGGACCAATTTCTTTAATTTGATAAGTAACACAACATTAAGGCTACACTAAACCAGGATCCAAGAGGTTGGATTACTCATGGAACTTTTTCCTGTAGCACAGCTTTGCTATACTGTCTTTAATTATAAGATAATCAAAATAATAAAATTGTTTCAAAACAGCATATTAGGTAATATTTCATCTCTTCAGTGTTGTTACAGCTTGCACTAGTTTCCCAAATATTACAAAGAAAACCATTTCAGAATTATGGCAGCAGAGTGTGGGTCATTATTGACAAACACTTTTGTTGACACATCCTTAATCTGATACAATCTAAAATCTAAATTTTCGCAGTTTTTGAACAAATGAAAACATCTGCTGTAGGGTGATCTTTGTTTCTGTTGAAACTGTGGGAAAGCCCTTATTAGAGCTGGACAGGGTCAACATTAGGTCAGAATATTTCTGAAAACCCCACTGAGGTTTTCAGCCAGTCACAGAGCTCCTAAAATGCAATTCAGAGGCAGAGGCCACAAATGACAAAGTTAGTGCAACAACATCGGCCACAGTTAAAATTACATAGGCTAGGCTCTGGGCAGAGAACTTTCCTTTCATGTGCTTTCCCCTCCCTGCATTCACGAAAGCTGATGGCAAGTGAGAAGAAATATGTGTACAATGCAACCAGCCTCTAAGGCCTCAGACTGGGAGACCGGGGCAGTGGAGCATCAAATTCTGTGGTTAAACAGATACTCCACTTCTCTCTAGAACCAACTGCGTTTCAAAGGTGGGTGAAACAACCATCACATTTTTTCCACGGCTCTTAAATAAGGCTGCTGGATCACTACCAGGTTGCACGATAGCTTAAAGGTCTCCGCTATCATTATATGCAGTCACCATAATTGCTTTATATTAGATGTGTAACACATGAAAGTTAATTCCTGCCTTTATTACATTTGAGGACTTCTGCTAGTTCTAATATTGAAAGTAGTCATTCACCACACTGCTGCCCACCATTGTGTTACTGATCATCAGACATGAAATCGGCTCCTGGCAATACTTTCATTATTATGGGTCCCACAATGTAGAGTCATCTTCTTCCTTTCCCTTAAGATCTGTCTCTTTCAGCCTTTTTCAGCTTGGGACTCATCTGTATTTGTATATTGTGAATTATATTTTATTGGGTTTTTAATAAAGCAAATGTCTTTCTATTCTACAATATAGCACTTGACAGAGATGAGGGACTGATATTGTAAACACCTATTTGTACTGTTATTAGCATATTACCTTCTTAGCTAATTAGTGTCTACAAAACACTTCAAGACACAGGAAAGGCACTGCAGAAGAACAGAGTGCTGCAAGCATTATTTTTCAAATGTTGTGGTTTACTTTTTCTAGAAAAAATAACTTTTAAAAGTTTTGCCAGTGGTTATTTTACATCGTATACTTTCTGTCAGGCAACTTAAGCTGCACTTAATATCCAGATCAGCACTAAGCCTATTGCACTAAACACTTTTTATGCTACTTCATAAGAAAGGGGACTGTAATAAAATTCATTAAACTGAGATCCCACACTTGAGTATTAGGGCATGTGTAGGAAACTGAAGCTTAGTTACCAAGTTAATCTCTGAAATTCTTTATGTGTGAAAGAAGGTAATCTTAAAGTGTATTAGAAGGAAGTCCCATCTCTGAATAAAAAAAATGTGTTGCATTCTCATCAAGGGCCTGATCCTGTAAATCCTCCATACAAAGGGATTTTTGCTAAAGGATCAGAACATCTAACTTCAACCATTTTTTCAGTTAGTATAACTTTTGTAAGGCTGAAGGGAAGACACCGGTAGCCCAATATCTTGTCATCCATTAGATATGCCATCTCTCACCTTAGCAACTAGGCTACTTCCTTTATTAACTCAGCTAACAAAGGTACCTATTATATAAAGTTACTAACTGTCAGGCACTGCAACCTCACTCATAACCCAGGGATCTGGTAAAAATTTTCTATGATGCAACCATGTATGGTACTTTGATCAAATCTGTTGCATCTTCTTCAACGTGTCTCTCATTTCAGTTCCTGTTTAATATACAATGTAGATTCCCATTTTGGGGGGAAGGGGGATGCTGCAGATGCTGCACCTTGTCTTTTACATCCGCCTTCCAGCAAAGGGCTTCAGTGTTTAACAGTGTGATGCATACTCACATACATATATACGTTTTTATATATGTATGTATATCCATGCTTATGTATATATGTATGTATGTACCTTTAGCACTGCAGTCTACATCAACTCCAGGTCAGGGCAGGCATGCAGAGTACCACATCACTACCTGTAACATCTCTTTTGTCTCTTTTCCTTCCCTGCAGGCTGGTTGAAATAGGAATGTTGTGTACACACTGATAGCATGTAAGATAAACTGTAATGCCTTTGTTCACCTGACTTCAGATGGAAAGGATTCATTTTTGTGCGTTTTGTAAGTGAAAGATATGCAAGAGCATGCCTTAGAGGTGTTCCTCACTCCATAATGCTTCTTGTTGCCACTACATACTTTAAGTCCTTTTTTGTAACTCTATCTGTATTGGGTTTGCGTGGCAGGGTTTTGGTAGTGGGGGGGACACATGGGGTGGCTTCTGTGAGAAGCTGCCAGAATCTTCCCCCATGTACGACCGAACAAAGCCAATGCCCCCAGCTCCAAGAACGGACCCAACGCT
>NW_010288038.1:41349-41849 GCF_000700745.2 Antrostomus carolinensis
GGAAGGTTTCAATATGATCCCAAGAGCGAGATTAAGACACAAACGAGGTCACATGCCGTACTGACAGAACACCTTTTATTACAAAAAGAAGAGTAATAAAGAGAATAGCGATAGGACAGGATGGAACGAAAGATGGGAAATCAAGCAAGGAGTCGGGATAGGGCAGCAAGAATAGTTGCCACCACGGGTCCTGTGGCGAGGCGATGGTGAGGGGCAGGCGAGGAGGTCTCAGTTGCTTGTTCCAGCGGTGATGCGGCGTGGTGCTGTGCAGTCAGGCGGTTGTCCTCTCTGTCTCTCTCCCCTGTCTCTCTCTCCTTAAATACCCCTTCGAGGGCTGTAGTTTCCATAGCAATGGCACATCTCTTTGTGCCCCCCAGCACTTGGGGCAGGGACATGTCCGGGCAGAACACCCCCGTGGGCAGGGCGCCTTCACAAGTCGGGGTTTCCAGTAACTGGTGGTCTTGTGACCGTCCTTGCAAGTAATCTTTGAGACAAGTCTA
>NW_010288039.1:0-201 GCF_000700745.2 Antrostomus carolinensis
GTGTGGGTGGAGTTGTGAAAGGGCACACAAGTGGAGATGAGGGCCAGCTTGGCCAGTTTTAGACATGGCTAATTTGGGGTGAACATTTACCCAAAACTGGAATCCTCTGCTACTTACAATCATTTGGCAATATCAAAAACTTACCACAACACTGGAAACTCGTGATCACTTGAGGATACCTAAAACTTATATCCATGTCAC
>NW_010288040.1:0-200 GCF_000700745.2 Antrostomus carolinensis
TGTGTGGGAGCCAGGGAGCACTGTTTCAGAGGGCACATCTGCAAACTCTTCTCTTTCCCAGCCTAGAGGTGCAGTTGTGATTCAGAGAGAAGAAGACCCCTCACAAAGAGAAGTAAAGAACTCTCAGAGTGCTGACACACCGTGTTAGCTCCTTGCCCAGCAGACAATCCCCAGAAAGTATCTCCAGGGAAGGAGCAAAG
>NW_010288041.1:0-16067 GCF_000700745.2 Antrostomus carolinensis
GTCTTTTCCAACCAAACAATTCCATGATTCTGTGATTCCTTTGCCGTTAGAGGAATTACTCATCTGCTCAGGGTGACAAAGCTTTGGCCCATCAAGTTTCTGTTTCATTTTTCTGAGCAGTTCTCAAGCACCCAGAAGGTTTTCAGTGGCATTTGGTATTTGCCGTGTGACGAAGCAGTGGAGGAAGGAACTGAGACACAGGTGCTGGGACAGGGCTCTTTTCTTTTTTTTTTTCTTTTTTCTTTTTCCTTCTTTCTTTTTTCCTTTTTTCTTTTTCTTTTTTTTTTTATTTTTATTTTTTCCTTTTTTCTTTTTCTTTTTCTTTTTCTTTTTCTTTTTCTTTTTCTTTTTCTTTTTCTTTTTCTTTTTCTTTTTCTTTTTCTTTTTCTTTTTCTTTTCCTTTTCCTTTTCCTTTTTTCCTTTTTCTTTCCTCTTTTTTCCTTTTTTCTTTATTCTTTTATCTCTTTGTTTTACCTTTTTCCCTTTTTTATTCTTTCTTTTTTCTTTATTTATTTTTTAATTTCCTTTCTTTCATTTTTTTCTTTTTCATCTCTCCCTATCATTCAGCCTGGGATTTCCAGGTTATTGACTTTTTTAATACTGATATTTTTGTTGCTCACCATTTTTAACAAGCAACTAATCCTTTGCTTTTTGTTTGTTTGGTTTTTTTCCCAGTGTTCAAAACCCCTTTTTCTCCCCAAATTATTATTACAGGGGGAACGAGGAGGGGCACCCCTGGCCCCATCTCCACTCTCCCCAGACCCTGATCCAGACCAGCCCCTGACCCGTGTGAAGTCACACGTGGGTGGCAGCCCAAGGGGGTCGGGGCCACCGGAGGTGCCAGGAGAGTGGCCCAGCCTGTCCGGAGCCGGACGAGATGCGGGAGCTGGACCCCAAGGTGAAAATTGACATGAGGGGGGAGGACGCTGGCAGCACCTTGGGTTGATGAAAGGATGTTGTTAACGAGCTGTCCACGGTTCTCATTAATGGCTGGGTTGGATCACTGAAAAAAGCCAGAAGACAAAAATTCCACCTGGGCCATAATGAAGATCCAGCCCGTACAGGACGTTTCCTTATCTCTCTAAGTGCCTGATTTAGTTATTTTAAACAGAGCTTTTTATTTGTTGCAGTCCTTGAGCATGGCAGAGGGCTGCCAGGAGTGGGGGCGACCCCTCCAGGCCTCTTCTCCTTCACCAATCTTCATCCAACCTATGGAAAAGCGAGTGCTGGTCCATCACCCCCACCCCAGCCATGGGTGCTGCAAGGTGCCAGGGCAGCACCCGGAGCCCCTCGGGCTGGATCCCTGCTGCCATCACCGAGGGTGTCATGTTTGAGGTGGCATTGCTTTGCTGTTGGTGAAATTATTGCTGTGATGAAATTATTGCTGTGAATTACGTGTAGGTACCGTGGAGCTGGAAAACGAAGCGCATCACACTTGTGCTCCAGACCCTTCCCCAGTTCCTTCTCTGGACATGCGTGATGGGACATCCAGTTCCTGTTCTAGGGGCTGTTTGCCTTTTTATTTTCTCTTTTGCTCTGGCAATAGGGCTGGGCAAGCGAGGAAGATGAAGCCCAGCCCCTTGCAGTGACTGTGATGGATCAGCAGTGCAGAGATTACATCACAGAATAGGGAGGACAAATATAAAAACTATTCTGATTTTTATCTCTAAAATGACATCAGTATATTGCATAGATGTCCTGGTTTCACTGGGACAGAGTTAATTTTCTTCTCAGTAGCTAGGAAGTGTTGTGTTTTGGGTTCAGTATGAAATTTGTTACGAGAAGAATATTGATAACATACTGATGTTTTTAGTTGCTGCTGGAAGTCCAAGGACTTTGTGTTTTGCCAGTTTGCAAGTGCAAAGGACTGGGGAGGGGAGAAACATAATAATTAACAAAACCCCACACTGGCATTTGGCTCTGCCAATAAGATATTCCATCTCATATCCCATCATGGGCAGGAGATTAACCAGGGTTGACCAAAAAACTTAGGGATTCTCTCAGGAATCACTCAGACCTGGTCTTCTGGGATTGTGGTTTCAGGTTCAGAGTTCCTTTTTGCTGTTCTGGGATCGCTATTGATGGGTGGTGAGCAATTGCACTGGGCATCATTCATTTATATATAAATTATTATCATTATTATCATTATTATTTTAATTTTATTTTATTCCCATTATTAAATTGTTCTTCTCTCACCCTATGAGTCTCCTCACCTTTACCCCTCCAATTCTCTCCCCTATTCCCTGGCTGGGGGGTGTGAGCAGCTGTGTGGTATTTGGCTGCCAACCCAGTTAAACTACTACAATAGATTTGTCCTTTCAGTAGATGTCAAACGCCAAAAAAATTGGACAGACACAGGAGAGCTGAAGGTAAAGGAGTCGGTGTGTGGTGGCAGCCAGAGCGGGTGCAACCTCACCGTAGGAATAACGGAAGGTGAATGTCCAGGTTGAGAAACCTCCCATACAAAGAATTAATTCTGTGGAGTGTTACATTGAACATGGAGAGTATATATTGAACAAAAATTGCAGTGAAAGTGATTTATTGTTCATGAAAGTCACTTCAGCCACCAGCGATGCCTTTGGCACTGGAATGGCACTGGATGAAGGACGGCACTGGGATGAAGTTTGAACCTCCGACTCTCTCTTGAATTGGAGATCCCCTCTGTAGCCACAGAAGCATCACCAGGAAGCTGCAAACTAAAGCCATGTTTGTGCAATCCAGCAACTACTTTACAGCACGTTTGTCCTCAAAAATGAGCAGACTAAACCCAGCCTGAGTTATTGAAGAAATCGCTGTTTCAAGAACTGAACAAAGCATTAATTGACCGGTTTCTCATCCCCCAGCTCGGTAATCACTCTTCCCGTACCGCCGCTCCTGATGACCAGCAAACTGTCTCCAACCTTCTGGTTGTCAAGAAAATTGTGACAAGGCAAATGTCAGATCATGTGGAGCCTTCTGAATTTTTTTGACCCCTTCAATCTGTTTTCCAACCTGGTTATAGCAAAAAAAAAGCTGTGTTGGACTAATTGGTTGTCTCTCTTCTCCAGGCAGTGGATAATGTCCAGGTACATAATCTGACTGTTTTAGACGAGCAGCATCCTCTCTTTCACGATGTTATGTCAACCACTGCAGGACAACGCTGGAAAATGTCCTTTTTTGCCAAAACTGGAGCAGAAGATGGCATTGGAACAGGCTGCCCAGGGAGGTGGTGGAGTCACCATCCCTGGTGGAATTTAACAGATGGGCAGACGAGGTGCTGAGGGACATGGGTTAGAGGTGGAATTGGTAGTGTTGGGTTCATGGTTGGACTCAATGATCTTAAAGGTCTTTTACAACCACCACAATTCTGTCATTCTTTGAAATGCTGGAGAGCTGCCAGTGCCACCCTCCTGGTCAAAAGGCTTTAAGGGGGGGACTACTGAGTCCTTAAAGTAGGACTCCCCCTCTACTTTAAGGGGGGGAGCACAGGGGAGGGGGAAAGGAGCTGCAGTAAAAACTGGAAAATCTCATATTTTACCTGTGAATAGTACAAAACTCATCCCACCATCTTGTACAAACACAGCAGAACTTTTCTGAGCTACAGCCCAACTTATTCCTACGCTGCATTTTCATCTCAGCATTAAAATTCAAGGTCTAAATACGCAGGTTTAAATCGGAGCTGAATATATGCAGATGGCAAATGCAGATCTATCTTACTGAGTACACAGCCCATAAAATATGTAGTATAAGATCACTCATTTATTTAAAGATGCTTTTTACTTTGGATGGAAAATGACACAAATCTAAATATTACAATGCCAAGTAATGTGTAACTGTCTGGATGTTATAGCCCTGACACTCGACTTTTTGATACCAAAGAGATATAGCAGCTGCACTTTAATTTCAAGCAAATTGATCCCAGATGTAAATGTTGTTTTGTTCCATGGAAGATAGTGCACAGGTAAAGCAAATATCGTGGGTTTATAGCCCAACGGGGCGTTGCGAGAGGATCCAGCCTCTCTGCCTGGGCACACGTAAAAGGCGGGCGGCTGGGATGGAGCAGGATGCTGGAGAAGGATTCTGTAAAACAACCCGAGTGCTTTGCTTTTTACCCTTTAAAAATGCAACCACCTGTGATCTAAGGAGCTGTTTTGAAGCCAGCAAAGCTTCTTGGTTTGTCAATTATCCTGCAGGCAAAAAAGCTAAATTTGGCTTGTTTTCCATTTTCTTTCGCTTCGCATTTTTGCAGGAGCATTTTTTCCTCCCACTGTATTTATGTTTGGCATAAAAGGGAAAGAAAATATTTACTGACTCAGTAAGCCACTCCTTTCAAAGTCAAAGTGATGGTAGTGATGGTGCTTCGCTTTGCCTGGAGATACCCCAGTGTCAGCGGCACCGCGGGCAATGTATGAACAGCATCATCCTTTCTTTATCATCCCCTGCACGTAGAGGATAGTGAAGTCCAAATATCCTGCTGGCACATCTCTTCCTTTGACCAACAACATTTTTTTAGGCTGTTTTTTTGTTTGTTTGTTTTTTCTTTTCTTTTTTTTTTTTTTTTTTTAGATAGGTCAACCTGCTTGTACAAGGAGGAGAAACCCACAAAAGACACTTTCCCTGTTGCTGCTTCCCAGTACCAGAGCTCAACCAAGCGCCACTCCCAGGCTCACTGAAGTCATCAGAGGCAAGAGAAGATCTCTCAGGTCAATGTAGGTCCATGTCCTTCTGCTGTTGGTGGCCCCAGCACTGGAGGCAGCACTGCAGGTGGGGTCTCAGGAGAGCGGAGCAGAGGGGCAGAATCCCCTCCCTCCACCTGCTGCCCACGCTGCTCTGGGTGCAGCCCAGGACACGGTTATTGGCCTCTGTGCTGCCAGCGCACGTTGCTGGCTTGTGTTGAGCTTCTCGTCCATCAGCATCCCAAGTCCTTATCCTCAGGGCTACTCTCCAGCCATTTGATCTGGTTTCATGAAGGTTGTGCTTTAGCTCATCCATACTCTGTTTGGATGCTTCTAAATCAGTACAGTTTGAATTGATGTTGAAGTGATTGGAGTTAAACATTTGAGAGCTCCTCTGCTTGATAGCTACAGTGATTTAACTCTGCTTCCTTCTGAATCAGTCTAGACAAATCACTGCACCAGTTGTGCACTGCCTTGCAAATACCAAAATATCCAAATAAATGTATATATAACTTATATATAACATATATAAAGGTGTTACTGAAAGGCAGGTACTAGACAAAACTGTGGCACTTATGCACAGCGAGTATTTTTTCCCCATACAGCACAGGGGATCGACTGAATCTGTCACAGATGTGTGTAAGATGTGGACAACCTTATGTAGCAAGTTCTGCAAGTATTTAGCAGTAAGACATATTGACCATGTTCTGAAGTCCTTACTCAGACAAAACCTGCCCAGAGGTCAATGTGAATCTCGATTCATCGATTTATTCTGAAACAGCTCACTGTTTCTGTGTGGTTTTGAAGCACATACCTTTGAATACAAAATTAGGATCAAAATCAGGCCCAAGTGTCCTGGTGTGAGCTGGGCCAGAGCTGGTTCTGTTCAGCAGCTGGAACAGCGCTGGGGTTTGGGTTCAGCTGGGGTTTGTTAGGAGAGAAACGCTGAGAACATCCCCATGTTGCATTTGTGTCCCTGGCACTGAAGGACTTTGTGTTTGTCCGTCTGCAAGCGCAAGATCTCAGGGGTGAGGAATATTGCCATGGATCAGCTCCATGGGCACTGGGCTCTGCCAAGGGGCTGTTCCATCTCCTGTCCCCCATGGGCAGGAGATCCATGAGGGGCTCTTCCTCTCTGGCTCTCTCTGGCTTTGGCTCGGGCTCTGGCTCTCCTGGGATTGCGGTTTCGGGTCGGGATTGTGGCTCCTGCGGGATCGTGATCTGGGAACGGGCCGGGCTTGGTGGGCAGGTGGTGAGCAATGGCACTGGGTGTCACTCATTTGTATATTTTATTATTATTATCATTACTATTTTAATATCATTATTATTTTAATTTTTATTTCTTTTCCATGATGAAATTGTTCTTCTCTCCCCCTACGAGTCTCCTTCCCCTTGCCCTCCAATTCTCTCCCCTATTCTCTGGGTTTTGGGGGAGTGATTGAGCAGCTGGGTTTGAGTGCCAGCCCAGTGAAACCACCACAGTCTTTTTAGCACCCAATTTTGGGCTTGAGAAGTTGAGAGTAAAACCACCACTCCAGGACATGGGAAGACACGGAGAATGTTTGCCCATGTGAACAGGACATGTTACAGAGGAGGAAAAGATAATTTTTGAGCAGCGATGGGTTGCAGGAGGAGGCTGGGATGCGTTTGCAGAGAGGAGGTGACGGCGTGTGCTCAGCCCCCGGTGTGTGACAGAGCTGCTGTATAATAGCAGGGCACTTACCTCAAATCATAGGTTGTGAAAACTGACATTTCCATTCAAATTACTCCAATAGCCAACTGTTCCCCGGTGCAACTTCTTCTGTAAGTGACACGCTGACAGTGATCCAGGAATTTAACTTGCTGTTGTCTCGTTCCAAGTGGAATTATGAAGTTTGTGACATGCATTAGGAGGATGGCTCCTGGTCGCAGCCGCTGCTTTGTGTCTCTGTGCGATTAATCACAGGTCGAGCGCAGAGCCCGGGAAGTTTTGTCAGCTCAGGGTAGCTGTCCCTGCTGTGAACTGCCTCTTACTGACTCCTCTGCTCGTTTCCCATTGTCTGAGTGAAAAGCCACCGCTCCACTGAAGTTTCCCTGGCATCTCTTGGTTCCCTGAGATTTTTTATTATTTTTTTTTAAGTCTCTCTCTTTAATTATGATGGGCAGATCATCTGTTCTTGACATCTGTGTACCTGATGGTCACATTGCTGTGCTCCCTCTTCTCCTCAGGGATTCTTTTTTTAATTTATTTTTTTATTTCACAACTTGTCTTTCATTGCAAGTTACCTTTTAAATTTCTGTCTGAGCTTTTTAAGCAGGAAACCTTTTCTGTTCATAAAACAAGGCAGCAGTTTTTGTGATTTGAGTTGTTTGCCATACACAAACTGTATATATACATATAATTTTTGCCCTGTTTTATTTCTGTATGACACGCTCAACCATTAAACCCCTTTGGTTTGTGGCGTTCTGCAACACATCTCTCCAAATTCCCATGTTTGGTGTTGGAACCAAAGCATCTGACAGTAAATTACCTGCCTGTGTCTTATTGTTTCCTGGATAAATCACCAATTTGCTGCCACTGCTGAGCAAGGCAGCAAAACTTGAGGTCTTTTGTGTGCCACGGTGGCACCTTACAGGAGAAGATCCAGGACCCACCAAGGGTCAGGCTGGTACAGCTCCACGGGGCTGGGAGAGGTCAGGATGTGGTCGGGATCAGGCTATGGGCCCTCTTGTTCTACCCCATCTCTCTACAGAGAAGCTGGACAAGGACATGGATCCTACTTGAAGCCTCACATGCACTTTGTGAACCAAAACCAGTGATGGCCCCGAGCCCCAGTCATGGAACTGAACATCCTTGAGCTCAAAAACCATCCCCATCTGGATTTCAACATGGCCTACCATCGTCTTCCCTCAATATTCATTTTTATAACTTGATAACCAGCAAATATATCAATCAGTTATTAAGGGAAATGTAATTATAAAGTCTTGTTTATCTACACGTCTTTGAGAAAAGCTAGGCCTCATTATTGCTATCGCAGTCAGAAGAATAATTAATGTCAAGTTTCTGTAGTGAATTCATTACCTCCTTGGACAGGGAGCAGCTCTAACCCTATTTTGCAGAAAAGCTTTCAGAAGAAGAAAAAATGTGTGTGCTACGTGTCTGTGAGTCAGAGTCTTCACTGCCTGGCAACAGAAGGCAATAAACCAGATACATGGACTGTTGATTCAGTGCCATTCACCATTCATGAACAAAGACGTTCTGTTAAATTAAGATTATTCCATAATTTGCAAATTAAATCCTCGTAGAAATATTGCATCTCAGATGTTCTGCAAAGTGATGTATAACCAATGTGCTCAGAGGTCAGTTGTTAGGGATGTTTATGTTGTCCTGGAATATCAAACTACTCAAAGCTTACTCTTTGATCTTCCTTCCCAGTTCCTGGAAGTTAATTCTGGTTCCTGCTGGATCCCTGGGTTTGGATGGTATCTGTGCTTGATATTCACAACTGGTGAATACCAATTTCACAGTTTGGTGAATTTCACAATTGGTGAAATGAATACCTCATTTTTTTTTTGTAAGACTAATTTCACATCTTCCTTCACCCATCATCCCAACGTTTCCTTTGTCTGAGTCATCTTCTGCACATGGTTCCCTCTGGGTTTGAGCTAAGTGTTTGAAAGCAATGGGAAGTGTCCACTGGGGACTGTGACCTCTGGGGTTTAGATCAGGTGCTCTGCTACTCAAAAAAATTCCTGCTTTTGGATCTGCAACAGCCCAATCATCTGTAAAGGTTTAAAAGCCCATGAAAGCTTCTTCAGTCTTCAGAGACATCATGTCGTTACACTGCACAGTATGTTCTGGTATCAGTTGGCCATGGTTGAAGCTTTCAATAAATTCCTTTTAAAGATGACTTTATATTTTTCCAGCTGAGAAGAAATGCAGCCTCATTTCCAGACTGCTCTTGTGTTTATGTTCATTTTTGAAGATGCACCCATCTATCGAGAAGAGTTCTGACCAAGACTGTGGAAATTGCAGCTAAAACAAAGGGAAGGGGATTAGATATGTCCCAAACCAAAAATTTCTAAAATTTTGCTGTTCCTTAAGAAAGGAAACTGCAGAGTTACCCTCCTAGGGCAGAGCTTCTTAGCAAGCCAGGGTACTTCTGAAAGAAAAAAAAAAAAAGAAACAATCTTTATTTCTTCTTCTCCCTCATCTGGAACCCCCAGATAACCCAAACACGTTTGTTTCACAGCAGCTCCATGGTGCCATGGATGCTGAGTGTATCTGGGACTTCATAGCTGGCTTAGTGCTGTTGAGCTGACTCAAAATAGCCTTTTATCATAGAATCATAGAATGGTTTGGGTTGGAAGGGACCTTAAAGAGGAAGGGACCTTAAAGATTTGGTACTAAATATTTCTTGACACTTATAAAAAGGTCATGTCAATACAAGTAACCCTAAAACCAGAAAACAACATGAGAAAATGATCTGGTCACTTGATTCCCCGTGGTGGATCTGCTTTGAATATCATAAGGAAGGCCACAAGCACTTCAGTTTCTTGATGTGAGAGGCCTCTGGATAATGCTGAGATGTCATATCCCTGCAAGAGGAGATTGAGTGCCACCCTTGGGAGGAGGAAAGCCCCATCTCATGCAATGCCCACTGCTCCCAGCACTTGTGGAAGTGCAAAATATTGGGTGATTCTTCCACAACTCCCTGAAAGGAGGGTGGAAAGAGGTGGGGGTGGGTCTGTTCAACCAAGGACCAAGTGACAGGACAAGAGGAAATGGGCTCCAGTTGTGGCCAGGGCAGTTGAGATGGGATGTGAGGAAGAATTTCTTTGCTGCAAGGGTTCTGAGGCATTGGAAGGGGTTGCCCAGGGCAGTGGTGGAGTCCCCATCCCTGGAGGGATTGAAGAGTCGTGTAGACACAGTGCTGAGGGACACGGGTTAGTCGGGGACTTGTCAGTGTTGGGTTCATGATGGGACTCCATGAGCTTAAAGGGCTTTTCCAACCACTATGATTGTGTGATTCTATCTTCACTTGGCGCAACCATTTGTAGGCACCACACAACCCTGTGGGAAGTTCCTGGTTGTCTCAAGACACTTTTTATACAGAGCAGAAATGCTAAAAATAAATAAATAAATAAATAAATAAATAAATAAATAAATAATCTAAAAAATAAAAATATGAATGCAGTATGTGCTCAAGGCTGTCAAAAAAAGAGTGAAAAATGACCGGAGCATAGAAAAGAAATTTAAAAAGTTGAGGAGGGTGCAGTGTTTGCAATGAGACCATAGAGGCTTTTGAAGAGAAATAAATAAAACTCAACCAGTTTAGTGAATATTAAGCAACCTTCTGAAGTTTTGAGAAACACCACTTCCCCCTATTGTGAGAAGCTTTAAACCTCCCGTGGTCTGGCCAAAGAGAGAAACATCTGTACCAGGTTTGGGCTGAAGGAGATATGCTGTAAAATCAGTGCTTTTCACTAAGATGAATCATAGCAAAAGTAACCAAAAAAGTGCTTTGAGGCGGCGGTGAATAGAGGATTAACCACACAATGCTGCCCTTCTTCGAATTCCGAGTCTCTCCTATTTGTTGTGTGTTTGTTCGTGATGCCAGCAATAAAAATAATGTCTGGCTGCTAAGTGTGCTAAAAAAGGGCTTTCTAGTGCCCAGAATCTGTTAGCCAGCAGGTGCCTGCTGCGGGGAGGGAGAAAGGGGGGAAGCTTGTCTTATTTTATTTTCAAGAGCAGAAATTTAACGCTGGGAACCCAATTCGTGTTTTATTTCTTATCAAAACTCTTATCTCTGTCATTGTGAGCGTGGAAAAAAATAATAAATAAATAAAAATGAGGCAGCCCATCCAGCCTGGCAGGGTGGGTTATTTATAGAAAATCTCTGCCTTTTGTCAGATTGGTGGGTTAACGATGTTCTTCCAGAATAAACCCTATTCTGTGTGCAGCAGAAGAGGAAGAGTCCTGCGGGGAGCGTGGATGTGAGCTCATGTCATGACAGAGAGGGCTGTGGCAGAAAAACGCTGCTGAGCAAAAAAAAAAACCCCTCACCAATCTAATCATGAGCTCTGGAAGTCAGGGAGAGCTGGGGGAGAAGACGTTGTATAAAGCAGACACATCCAGGAAATAATGCCTGTCCAGTGCGGCCAGATGGAGTGGGTATATCCTGACAAAGCATTTATTTTAATCAACGTTCAATTAAAATTATTTCTGTAGTGCAAGCATGGTCCAGAAGTAGTATGGGAATTAATAAGATTGCTGTCAGAAATCAACATCAAGGTAATTGTGCTCTAGTTAAGAATGACGGTTATAAAAAATAAATCTGAACATTCTATAGGGTTATTTTACTGTGTACACACCAGGAAATGCTGGTTCATGCTCTGCTTTAAAATCATGTTTCTAAAATCCTAGCTCTTTTGGGGGTTTTTTTTACACAAAATCTCACCCATAAGAGTGTGGCTCTTCCTGTGCCCCGGCAGCACGTCAGTCATCATAGAATCATGGAATCCCACACTGGTTTGGATTGGAAGGGACCTTAAAGCTCATCCAGTCCCAACCCCCCTGCCAGCAGCAGGGACACCTTCCACTAGACCAGGTTGCTCAAAGCCTCATCCAACCTGACCTTCAACACTTCCAGGGAGGAGCAGCCACAACTTCCTTGGGCAACCTGTAGGTTTATCTGTAGGTTTAAGAACTACATCTGTAGGTTTAAAAACCTACAGGTTTTTTTAAACCTGTAGGTTTATCTGTAGGTTTATATAAATACAGTAAGTGAGGAAAAACACGAGAAACTTTTATCTGCAATATCCCATCGCCACTGTCTGATCAAAAGTTTATGACAGCAGCAACCTCAGGTGAACAGAAGAAGATTTTTCTGGTTTACACCTGGATATAACCCCGTTTATGTGAGAATCTGTGAGCACAGGAATCCCATATGAAGTGAGTAGGGCTCTTCACGCTGGTAAAATTGTGTTCGTGTGTAAGTATTGCTGGAGACGATGTCCAAGCAGCCGCTTCACTGCGGGTTCTGGTTTTGTTACTTACAACTTGTTCTTCATCCTTCTGCGAGTTGGTTTATCAAATATGAGGTTGTGCCTTAGGTTAAAGGTTTGGGAGCCTACTTGGGTTGCAGTTGCAGCCTTCGCGTGCGAGGCAAGGGTGGAAGACACCTGAAAATAAAGAGAGTTGGATGTGTTGATGGCAGGGGTGGATCTGACAGTTATCAGCAGAGAGCCTGCCCCTCCTTTTCCTCACAAACACTGTTCTTCTGGTATTTTCTCCTCTGGAGAAGAGGAGACTGAGAGGAGATCTCATGGGGGTCTAGAACTTCCTCCCAAGGGGAAGAGGAGGGGCAGGCCCTGATCTCTTCTCTCTGGCCACCAACGAATGCCAGGAGCAGAGGAAATGGCAGGAAGATGTGGCAGGGGAGGGTGAGGTTGGCCATGAGGAAAAGGTTCTTGAGGCAGAGGGTGGTGGAGCACTGGAACAGGCTCCCCAGGGAGGTGCTCATGGCACCAAGCCTGACAAGATTCCAGCAGCATTTGGCCAAGGCCCTCAGGGACATGGTGTGAATGTTGGGCTTGTCCTGTGCAGGGACAGGAGTTGGACTCCATGATCTTTGTGGGTCCCTTCCAACTCACAGCATTCGATGATTCTATGAAATGCCAGAGCTGAAAAGGTTGAGTTCACAATTTATTTTTAAAGTGAGACACTTGGTGTTTGTCAAGATATTAAAATGTGTAGTTTGGGGGTTTTTTTGAGGTATTTCATATGGTCTATAATTAGGCCTGAGTGGTTGTCTCAGATCTTTTCCCCGTATTTTGGACTTTATTTCTCTCTGTGTTGAGCTCATGATGTTTAACACACACAGATACTTCTGAAAACTAGGTGCCAGGAGGTCCCACACCTCAGTAGGTCCAACAGCGTGTGTCCTTCAGCACAAGCCACCGCCGTGTTCCAGCGCTGCCTGTGACCTGTGGCTGGTGCAGGATCGTGCCTGGCAAACCAAACCACAGCAAAGAGCCCACAGCAAAGGCACGTCCTGCAGCCCATGTCCCCTCCTGGCATGGTGCACACGTGTACAGATACGCTGTGATAAGAGAAAATCAAATTTAAGCTGCACGCAGTCAATAAATCTTAGAACAGCTGAGTATTTCTAGAAATAAGTCTGTGGAGAAGTGTCTGTGACCCAGAAAGAAAAAGCTTTAGTGGTGTCTAAAATTCCTGGAAATCTTCTTTCTTTTTTTTTTCCTTCCACATCTTCTTAACCTGCTACTTCAAAGCCTTGGTGACTGCTTCAGATCTTCCTTCCCAGGTCACCCAGGGTGGACATGCCAGCACAAACCCAAGGGGGAAGACAATCACAACCCAAGGCCACCCCTGCCCATCAGGACGTTCCACAGAATGTCCAGAAGATCCACAGGGATCTTCTGGAGAGAGTCCAGCAGAGGCCACAAAAATGATGAGGGGCTGGAGCATCTCCCGTGTGAGGAGAGGCTGAGAGAGCTGGGTCTGTTCAGCCTGGAGAAGAGCAGCCTGAGAGGGGATCTGATCAATGTCTATAAATATCTGAAATGTGGGGGCCAAATGGATGGGGCCGGGCTCTTCTCGGTGGTGCCCAGTGACAGGACAAGGGGCAATGGGCACAAACTGGAACACCAGAAGTTCCAGACAAACTGAAGGAAAAACTTGTTTCCTGTGAGGGTGCCGGAGCCCTGGGACAGGCTGCCCAGAGAGGGTGTGGAGTCTCCATCTCTGGAGATGTTCAAACCCACCTGGACACTTTCCTGTGCGACCTGGTGCTGCTTTGGCAGGGGAGTTGGACTGGATGATCTCCTGAGGTCCCTTCCAACCCCACCATTCTGTGTGTGATTCTGTGACATTCCCCTGGTGAGGTGAGTGCAAAGCATCCCGGGGAACCCCAGCTCCCTGTCACCACATCCAGCCACCCAATGCTGGTGCTCGTGGACCCTCCCAGCACTGCAGAGCTGCTTCATGCCCAGATGGTTAATGCTCAACCCACCAGATTGTCCTCCAGCCTTATTACCAAGCACCCAAAGCTCGCATGGCCACAGTGGAGCTGCTGGGACCCGGGTCCCTGTTAGCCCTTCTGATGAGGACTAACCCAGGCTGCAAATACCCGGTGTTGAAATTCAAGCTGCCAGTGTACCTTGGGGATTGAAAACAAGGGGAAGGGAAACATCGGAATGAATTTAAATAAGAAATCTATCCAGTGAAATAAAAAATTACTTGGTTTTTGCAGGACTTGCAAGCAGAGGAGCTAAAGATCAGTCGTGAAGGTGCTTCCACCTGTGAGTAGCTACACGGCAGAACAGTCCTCGGGAGTGCCCTGTGCTCACGGGTGAAAAGCAACGCGTAAGTCTTCCCAAGCTTCAACTCTAAATGTTCAATTTCTTTGTGACAGTATTATTTGTTCATTCATAATGAATAAATATTTCAAATAATACTGTTACTTTACATTTTTTAAATGTTATTAAAAATAAACCATGCATTAATTTAAATATTCCAGGTCGTAGAAGTGTGACCACTGTAGAGGATGTGAGTTAAAAGACTGGAGCTCTATTTTCATTTTCAGACCACTAAGAATGCCTGTGGCTCCATTGCCAGATTGGACATCGCTCTGTGCCTTTTGATTTGAATTTGCTCATGAGAAACACCTTCATATTTAAATCATCACACCAAGAATTAAAAGGTTTCGCTGTTTTCTCCTTTCACTCCGAGCACTCCTAGGTGCGAGTTGTGCATCTTTAAAGTCGATGCATCTCTCCAGTCATTACAAAATGGGAAATAAATAAATAAATAAACAAACAAACAACAAAAAAACCCAACACCTCAAACCCAAGGGCTGGTAATTTAGTACTAGAAAGTTAATTCAGGAGACCTCTAACCTTTAAACCGCCACGTGACTATTGATTTTCAATATCGCGCGGGTCCGTGCCACCCTAAGCGTGTAGTTCAGCAGATTCAGAACAGTTTTTTCTTTATCAGCTCAGTCCCCAAGTACTTGTGCATTAAGACAACAAACACCACCAGCTCCCGGCCCCTCACAAGGCTGCTGGTGGACGTGCTGGGTTTCTAATGAAGGTGGCTCCTTGGCAAACACACCCTGGCCAAGGGCTCCTCCAGCCCCTTCCCGGCTCCTGAGGGCTGTGCCATGGCTGGGGATGGAGCTGGTGGCAGCGAGGGGATGTGCTGAGTGGTCCAGGGGGTCCTAAGCATGGCTGGTACTAACATGGGGGTCCCCAAAACCCACTGCTTTCACCCCAAAGAATTTCTATTGAGTGTTTAATTACACTGCCCGCTTTAACTTGAGGACTGTAAGATTTTTGTCTTGGTTTCCACTGGGATGGAGCTAATTTCCTTCTGAGTAGCTACAATAGCTGTGTTCTGGGTTCAGTGTGGGATTTGGTGTGAGAAGAACATTGATAATATCCTGATGTTTTGAGTTGTTGCTAAGAAATCAAGGACTTTCCAATTTCCCATGTTTTGCTGGTCTGCAGGTGCAAAAGAAACGGGTGGGCATGGCAAGATTAACGGATCCAAACTGGCATTTGGCTCTGCCAATGGGATATTCCATAGCATATCATGTCATGGTCAGGATATAAATGAGGGTTGTCTGGAATGTGCTCTCTGAAGGGTTCTCTCTCGCTCTCCCAGGATTGCAGTTTGGATTTCAGGATGTTCTCTCCTCCAGGATCGCTAGCCAGGAGGGTGCTGGGCATCGGTCAGTGGGTGGTGAGCAGTGGCACTGGGCATCACTCATTTGTATAGTCTGTTGTTACTGTTATTATAGTTGTTATTAGCATCAGTATTTTTTTATTATTTTATATCAATTATTACATTGTTCTTATGAGTTTTCTCACTTTTACCATTCTGATTCCCCAACTTCCCAGCTAAAGGAGGGGGAGCGAGTGGCTGCGTGGTGTTTGGCTGCCATCCAGGTTAAACCACAAGAGATTTCAAAACCCACTTTTTTTTCCCCCAAGAAGCAAATGAGGATGAAAATAGTGATGATGCTCCAAGACGCTCTGAACCCTGGTGCCTGGATTAAGTGGTAATTCCAGGACATGCAACTTTAAACACCTTCTTCCTTTCATAATCACTAATTAGTTAACTCAGCGGCGGTGCCCGGGCTGGTGTGCTGCTGGCCACGTGCGCAACATCCCTGGCTCGGATGAAGATGTGTTTTAACCTGCACACCTCAAAAAGACTTCAGCCTTCCCTCCTCCTCCTCCCAGCTTTATTGATTATTGAAAATGTTACATCCCAGGGAGGAAAATGTCATTGCTTTAAATACCAGCATTAACAGTTGGTAAAAGTTCTTTTTCACCCAGGCGTGTGTGATGAAGAAAAATTAAAAGATGGAGAAATAGATGGAATTTAAAAGGAAATAATAA